>NC_060060.1:70596858-70901264 GCF_020283565.1 Trifolium pratense
CACCACCACTTATAAACTTGGAGATACTATGAACAACAACATCTGCACCAAGACGAGCAGGAGAAAGCACCATGGGAGCAAATGTGTTGTCAACAACCACTGTCACTCCCTTTTTGTGAGCAATTCTAGCCAGCTCCGGTGTATTCGCCACCTTCAAGCTTGGATTCGCAATAGACTCAAAATAAAGCACTTTTGTCTTCCCTTCCACAATCACATTCTCCACCGCTTCTAAATCCGCAATATCAACAAAAGTTGTGGTTATGTTGCATTTCCTTGGAAAGAAATGTGTGAGGAGTGAGTGAGTTCCACCATACAAGTTACCAGAAGCCACCATGTGTCCGCCGTAACTTAAGAGCTGTAACAGAGACGACGCAATGGCAGACATGCCGCTGGCCGTACAATAGGCGGCCTCGGTGCCTTCGAGTGCGGCCATCTGATGGCCAAGATTGAGGACAGTTGGGTTAAAATTACGGCTGTAGACAAAATAATCATTTTCTGGACCAAGCTCTTTGGCAATAATTTTGGAGAGAGTCTCTGGTTCCATGACGGTGAACATGGCGGAGGCCTCAATGGACATGTTGACACCGCCATGTTCACCGAATACGTGGCGGGCATTGTCAAGTGCGTTGGCTGGATCTACGCCATGGTGCCTGCTGCTTAATTTCATTGGTTTCTTCTCGTCATCGCCATTGACAACCACGTCTCCGTTGCTACTTATGTTGTTGGAAATATTAATAACCACTTTACCCGCCATGCATGTGTTGAAATGAAAAAATGGATAAAGTAAGAAAAAATAAAACGTAGAGATCGAGAGAGGATATTGTGAGCAATATGTGCAAATGGAGTACTTGGAATATACGCCTATTTATTTATCTTTTTTTGGGAAAACTGATGAAAACCTAATTTCATTATCTCGATGCTACCCATGTGAGTGAACGGCATATTGGATATAAATATATGTTTGTATGGTCGACAACAAGCAGATGAAATCTCAAGTTTACATTATTCAATTAAGCTGTATTCTTGAGTTTTAATTGTTTTCTTGTGTTTAATTTGTAGGGGCATGTGAGCTGCTTTTAATTTAAAATGTATCAAGGAAGAAATGAAGACAATTCCTAGCATCTTGAATTGTATGTTGCCGTTTAGTAAACTCTGGTGGTTTTGGATGATATTGAAGGATTGCATTTGTAAGTATATGGGAATGATACTAGGAAGCTTAGGCAAGATATTGTCAAGTTTCATGGAATGAGATTCAATGTAGATAATGTAGTCAGGTATTTTCGCACCGGGTCTTAGGTTCTTAAGATCCAACGAGTTCGTGCAGGCCAAACGAGCTTAGAACACATGCAGGCTCCTTTTTTGACCTGTGTGTAGTTAGGTTCTCGCACCGGGTCATAGGTTCTTACGATCCTAGAGGGTTTTTGACCTGAACTCTAGACCGCGTTGTCGCCATCGTGAACCTCGCCGGCGGTTAGTGTATGTTTGTTCCTACTCCTTTCTCATTTTCGTTCACTCCTCTCTTACTTTCAACCATCTCTTTCACTCAAACATCTTTCTTCACTGAAACCTTCTGAACTCATCTCTTTCACTCTCAAGTTTCAACCCTCTGTTTTCATTTTGTTTTTTTTAACCCTATTGTTGCTTCTTATAACCCTCTCTGTTATGAACTTATGAACATTTGGAATGATGTCTATGAAATATTAATTAATTAAGTTCATTTTGTTCATGTATTATATTTATTATATTTTTTATGTTTATGTGTATATGTATATATGTGAAGTTACAATTTTACCCTTGAGTATGATCTTACGAATCGAGCTACGATCCCGATCTTACGATTCTCAACCAGCCTACCGATCCAACGTAGGATCTCGAACCTGACTACATTGAATGTAGATGTTGTTATTGGTTGTATATTTAAATAGAGTTTAGGTATATTTAGAATTTAATAGAGTTTATATACTATTGTTTGTAGTGGAATTATTTAATGTAATGAATACAGATGAATCTTATTATAAGTCATTTAATAAAATTATTTTAATTAAATTTGATAGCTGCTTATTTTAATTTTATAAATTAACCTATAATAGGCAACGCTTTTATAGTGTGGCCTAAACAAAATTGTATCTAGAAACAGTTGCTTATACAGTAGCCAACGGTTTGAACAGTGTGGAATAAGCTAAACCGTGGACTAAAATTGGCCTAGTAACCCGTTGTCTTTTCCACAGTTTAGACAACGGTGTTTACTTCTCGTTGGCTAAAGTGAAAAAATCGTTGTCTATATGAATAGGTAACGCCCGTATACACCACCCCTAGAAAACAGTTGACTAAACGTTTAGGCAACGGCTTTTCTGCTTTTACCCACGGTTTTTCTGCTGTTGCCGAAAGTGAAAAATGCTGTAGTGTAATATTAAGCGGTATTCCTGAGTAATATTGCATGCACTTAGTGAATTTAAGTTGTTCTATTATTTTGAGTACTATGATTTATATTTTGAAAAGATCTATTAAATTCAAGAGGATTTGTAAAGGTGGAT
The DNA here is from genome assembly GCF_020283565.1 of Trifolium pratense. NCBI lineage: Eukaryota > Viridiplantae > Streptophyta > Magnoliopsida > Fabales > Fabaceae > Trifolium > Trifolium pratense. The sequence continues at coordinate 70,599,393 of NC_060060.1, forward strand.
AAATCTTTAAAAACTGATTATTATGACAAACTTAAAATATTGTTTTTCGGTTAATATTTCAAAATTGTTATTATTATTTGTCATTATTAGAATATTCTAGTTATTATTAGTCATGATTGTAGTAGAACAGGAGCATAATAAGTAACAACATATCATGACCTAACTGAATATCAGAGTTTTGCATGACCTGATATCTCTTATGCAGTACAATAGGTATGCCTATTCATGCATGACCCTAAAACACAATGTATGTTAGCATTGAAGCGTATAATTCGATATATTCACGACACTATTGATTTCGGCCTTCACTTGTGTTCCTTCCATTGTCAGCAAATTGGTTTCTTACACTAATGCAGATTGAACTGGTTGCCCAGACACGACGTTCCACCTCCGGTTATTGTATCTATCTTGATGACAATTTAATCTCACTGTCTGCCAAACGTCAGCACACCCTCTCTCGGTCTAGTGCAGAAGTCGAGTATCACGGACTCGCTAATGTAGTATTTGGATCGTGTTGGATTAGAAACTTACTATTATAACTACATTGCACAGTCACAACCGCCACTTTGGTCTATTGTGACTATGTGAGCGTTGTATATATATCCGGCAACCCAGTTCAACATCAGCGGACCAAACACATCAAGATGTATATACATTTTGTACTTGAAAAAGTTGCTCGCGGCCAAGTGCGAGTCTTGCATGTTCATTCGCATTACCAAATCGCTAACATCTTCATTAAAGGACTTCTGTCACCACTCTTTGTTGATAGGGATGGCAAAAAAACCCAAACCCGAGAGACCCACCCGAATCCAAACCCAAGTCAACGGGCGAAACCCGATTTGACTGAGTTTGGGTTTGGGTTCGGGTGACACCCGATAATATGGGTGTGGGTTTGGTATCAGTCAAACCCACACCCGAAACCCATACACCCACCCGAAATATTTTATAATTACCTTAATTACCCGATAGTCTCCCTCAATTTCCTTGGAAGACCTTAAATTTTAGTTGTAATTTAATTTCTTGAAAATCTATGTTGTAATTTCTTGAAAGTCTATGTTTGAATTTCCTTGGAAGACCTTAATTTTAGTTGTAATTTAATTCAAAGCCTATGTTGAAATTTAATTTCTTAAATTTGCAAATTATTTTCAAATGTACTACGGGTTTGGGTGGAAAAAACCCGAACCCAATGGGTGTGGGCGTGGGTGTTGTTTTGCCACCCGAACAACCTTTGGGTTTGGGTTTGGGTTTGGGTGATAATTTCGGGTGTGGGTTTGGTAAGTGTCAAACCCGCACCCGTGGGCACCCGTTGCCATCCCTATTTGTTGATTTTCGTGATAGTCTCAACATTCGTCAGCCTCCCGTTTCGACTACAGGGGTGTATTAGAATATTATCTGTCATTATAAGAATATTCTGGTTATTATTAGTCATGATTGTATAGCAAATAAATATAGAAACAAACATTGTATATATATCATTGCATAGTCAATAAAAAGGCAAGGCCTATTATTCTTACAAAAATGAACATTAATAATGCAAAGGCTAAAATGCATTTTTGGCCCCCTAACTTTTTCAAACTTGCGATTTTGGCCCCCTAACTTTGAAAATAGCAGTTTTGGCCCCTTGGGTTTAGCCCATTTTGTAAAAGATCCGAGTCAATGCTGACGTGACAAATTACTTAAGTGACCCAGATGCCCCGTCATGACTGCTTGCCACCTAATAACTAACAAAAAAAAAAAAAGTAGCAAGTGCATTATCTATTAAGTTCATCATCATCTTCTTTCCCAAATCAACATCTCTCCCAAATCAACTTCAATCAATTAAAGCAAAGAAGGTGTTTTGATCGTGATTGTGGTGTTGAAGTGTAGAACAGGAACTGAGAAGCAGAGATTCTTCCACATCTTCTGCCATTGAAGTTGAAACGGGTTACCTCGTTGATTTTGAGATAAAGGGGAGAAGATTTTACGGATTGGTTTAGCCAAACTCAATGTTCTACTTCATCACTGAGTTTAATAATCGCAGTAGTAGATTTGTCCACACCACAAGATTTGTGATGAACCACTAACTTAGAAATATCATGCAACAACAAATGAATGTTAAGCCACATTGAACACAAAAGGACTTATCCTTTTTACAATTCGGACTTATAAACCAAAATTGAAACTTGAATATATTGAATTTTTTACATGAATTAATTTGCCATAAGAATTAATAGCTGAAGCATAAGAATTTTTTGAATGAAATAAAAGATTACTGTTCTCACATTGGTTTATATTACTGCACCTAGTATGAGATTTGAGCAAAGTTTTTTTTTTTTTTACGGAAGTATCGTCCTTCAATTGCTTTTTATTTATTTTTTGTCAAAAAAAATTGCTTTTTATTTATTGTTATTATTAGGTGGCAAGCAGTGATGACATGGCATCTGAGTCACTTAAGTGACTCTCGACGTCAACGTTGACTTGGTCAAAATTGGTCTTTTGGAAAATGGGCCAAATATAGGGGGCCAAAAGTTCTATTTTCAAAGTTAAGGGGTCAAAATCGTAAGTCTGTGAAAGTTAATGGGTCAAAAATGCTGTTTAGCCTAATACAAAAGAAAGTTAATTAAAATGCAATTATGATACAAATATGGACCGTCCCAAATTATCTTTAGCGTCTAGGAGCCCTAGTGTGGCTGCCTCAAATTGTAATAAATAGATCTATTTGCAATGAATAAAGGCAAGAATTTTCAGTCATTATGTAGTAGTAGTAGTCTTAGATAGAATTCTGTGATTTAAATCATATAACAAATTATATAAAATACATTACTAATATTATACATTTTTTAACAAGAGTAGAAAAGAGGGTACACTTTGACCATTATTATACAATTTATTGTAATGGGTAGTTAAGAATTTAACTTTATTTATCCATGACCCTCTTTCACTAAGCCACCCAAATACAAGGAAAATAAAAGTAGAAAAGACTAATAATTTTCATTGAATTTAAGAACTGCTTTTTCCAACTTACTCCACTTTTGCTCCAATGTTCCAATATATCCAACAGACATCCTTATTAGTCCAGGTGTGATTCCAGCAAGTTTTTGTTCCTCCTCATTCATCTCACTACTTGTGCTACTACCAGTGCAAGACATTAGGGTCTCATAGTACCCTAAACTAACAGCCATGAAACCAAATTGACTATAGTTTTGCAAATAGCTCATGAATTTGTTAGCCTTCTTCACTGTCCCCATGTCAATGGATAGAATTCCACCATATCCATAATCTTTGTTGCCAATTGATTTCAATAGTTCATGTTGTGGGTGGTCTTCAAGGCCAGGGTAGATCACATTCAATCCTAAATTCTTAAGTCTGGTTGCAAACTCCAATGCACGGTTGCTATGTTCTTTCATCCGAAGACCTAAGTGTGGGATTCTTTGTGCTAGATCAAAGGCCACATTTGCATTCATTGTTGGACCCAAAAGCATTATGGTCCCTTGTTGAGAGTCCATCAAGGAATTTACAAAGCTTGCAGACCCACACACTGCTCCTGTTAATTTCAAGGAATAAAATCAAATTTGTATACCTATAATTATTATAAATTAATTAAAATTGTGTATTACATAATGCATAGTTAAAAATATAAGGTCAGATACTTCTAGAATTAGGCGTGTGTTGATGTCGAACACAAGGGGAAACATGCAGCTATGTGCAAGGTTTCCTACAGAACTCGGCCTCCGTTTTATGTTTGGCAAGTCATAATATTGTGGTTATGATTATGATTATGTGAAAGGAAAAAGAGAAAAGGAGGGAAACCTGCAATAACGTCACCACCACCACTGATAAACTTGGAGACACTATGAACAACAACATCTGCACCAAGACGAGCAGGAGAAAGCACCATGGGAGCAAATGTGTTGTCAACAACCACTGTCACTCCCTTTTTGTGTGCAATTCTAGCCAGCTCCGGAGTATTCGCCACCTTCAAGCTTGGATTCGCAATAGACTCAAAATAAAGCACTTTTGTCTTCCCTTCCACAATCACATTCCCCACCGCTTCTAAATCCGCAATATCAACAAATGTTGTGGTTATGTTGCATATCCTTGGTAACAAATGTGTGAGGAGTGAGTGGGTCCCACCGTACAAGCTACTAGAAGCCACCACGTGTCCGCCGCTACTTAAGAGTTGCAGCAGAGAAGACGCAATGGCAGACATGCCGCTGGCCGTACAGTAGGCGGCCTCAGTGCCTTCGAGTGCCGCCATCTGACGGCCGAGACTGAGGACAGTTGGGTTAAAATTGCGGCTGTAACTAAAATAACCATTTTCTGGACCAAGCTCTTTGGCGATAATTCGGCTGAGAGTCTCTGGTTCCATGACGGTGAACATGACGGAAGCCTCAATCGACATGTTGACACCGCCATGTTCACCGAATTCGTGGCGGGCATTGTCCAGTGCGTTGGCTGGATCCACGCCATGGTGCCCGCCACTTAATTTCATCAGTATTTTCTCGTCGTTGCCATTGACAACCACGTCTCCGTTGCTACTTATGTTGTTGGAAACATTAATAACCACTGTATCCGCCATTTGCATGTGTTGAAATGAAAAAATGGATAAAGTGAGAAAAATGGATAAAACGTAGAGAGAGAGAGAGAGAGAGAGAGAGGATATTGTGAGCAAATGTGCAATGGAGTACTAGGAATATACCCCTATTTATCTTTAGTTTGAGAACAAACTGATGAAAACCAACACTTGATAATCCAAATGGAACGTTGGTCCCTGATTTCATTATCTCGATGCTTACCCATGTGAGTGAAAGAGATTGTTTTTGGCGAGACATTCATTCATCTTGGTTTTAAGCATTATGATTCACATGACGCATTCATCTATAACATTGTTTAGTTGTGTAATACTAGTACTTTTCTCAATCATAGTTTTTAAATCAAGTATTGGAAGACACAGAAAAACAAGGACAATGGACCACAGCTATTAAAATGGTCCATGGTGTTTTCAATACCTTTAACAAATATCACGTTACTCCCTGTGAACACATCATCAAATTTAAGCAAAGACTTAGACTTTGAAGCATTGCCTTTACATAGTTAGAGGGTTTTCTAACAAGATTAATAGCAGCATAAGATGATTGATCATCAGGATTGTCTAAACCATTAGGACTTTCATGTTGAATAATTAACCATTCCAAAAGTGGAATTAAAAGCGGGAACCGGTTCCATTAACAAGATATGTGAGTGTAGCATATAGTGATCACTTAAACGAGTGTGAAAGAGCAAAACCAAATCCTCTTCTTTTAATTTCTTGGAATTAGGCATTACATATGACAAGAATTCTACGATGTTTTTATATAGTTTTTAGGTTAGTTATTAGTAGTTTTTATAAAGTTGTATCAAAGGAACGAAGTTACTTGAAAAAGAAGCAAGAGTAGAAGAAATTACATAACTTGAGGTAAGACTATCAGATTGAGGCTCGTGACCATGCATTGGAAAGCTAAGACAAAGAGATACAACTTTTATGTTGGAGCCAAGAGCCAATTCTGAAGTCAGCATCGTGCCACGATGGATTACATCATGCCACGATGAGAAGAGAACTTAGTTGCCAAGAAACAGAAAAAGTGTGTACTTGTTAAGCAAGAAAGCTGAAGCCATCGTGCCACGATGGCTAGACGTGGGAAAGCCCAAACTATAAATATATCTCTCATTCTCCACAATTATTCATTCCTCTCATTCCACAACAAAGCAACTCTCATGGAGGGGGAATCACTTCAAGAGGAGAGGAATGAGGTCTGAAGGGAGGGAAACTCCCCACCATAGGGAGTCCTTACTCTAGCGCGTCAACGAGGTTACGATTTATGTGTAATTTCTTAACTCTTTTGTTTTGTTAATTATGCCTAGATCAATTGATGAATTGTGATACCATAACAAAGAACACAAACTCCATTGATAAAGGAGGAGAAGCTTGAAAGGAGAAAGAGATAAAAGTGAATTTCTATAGATTGAAATCAAAATTACAAAGTAGTTATATAGATATATAGATAATCTAGCTATTGCGTGGTAACAAATAATTAACTCATCTATTCTAGAATCAACAATCATAACTAAATTGAGTTACAAGATAACTAACTAATTAACTAACAATAAAAAGCTAGTTAACTAAGATCAATCTATATTTTGTCACTAAGGGGGTAGTGAAGAAGAAGGCTGGAGAAGATGGCAAGTAAAGATGAAGGAAGTGATTCAAATTTCATATCAGAGTTTAAGGAGATGAAGACTAATTTAATTTGTTTTATTGATATTTTATTTTATTTAAGTAAAGTCAAATTTGGTCTTGTAGGTAGATTTAGATAGTATATCTAGATTCAAATATCATAGACTACGATGTAATAAAAATATTATTTAAGAAATTAAAAATAATAATTAAATATGATTTTGTAGTCACATAAACATATAGTTCACAGTACAACATCATTAAAATTGAACTGTCAAAAAAAAAAAAATCATTAAAATTGAAATTGCGGATTTTACAAAAGAGAGTGATGAAATCTGAATTTAAACTTATTTTTAATTAATTTAAAATTAATATAGCCAACCAACATAATGTGCTACATGGAATATCAGATCTCCCTCCCTCCCCCTACCGAGCTAAAACAAAAATAATTATTTTTTCCTTATTCATAATCATAACCCCATTTTGTCGAACATCTTTCATCATCACTAATTAAGCCACCTAAAAGCATGAAAAATGAACTAATGTTTTTCATTAATAAATTTAAGAACTGCTTTTTCCAGCTGACTCCACTTCTGCTCCAATGTTCCAATGTATCCAATTGACATCCTTATTAGTCCAGGTGTGATTCCAGCAAGTTTTTGTTCCTCTTCATTCATTTCACTACTTGTGCTACTCCCAGAGCAAGACATTAAGGTCTCATAGTACCCTAAACTAACAGCCATAAAACCAAATTGAGTATAATTTTGCAAGTAACTCATGAATTTGTTAGCCTTTTCAACTGTCCCCATATCAAGGCAAAGTATTCCACCATATCCATAATCTTTGTTGCCAATAGATTTCAACAATTCATGTTGTGGATGGTCTTCAAGGCCAGGGTAGATCACCCTTAATCCTAATTTCTTAAGCCTAGTTGCAAATACCAATGCACGGTTGCTATGTTCTTTCATTCTAAGACTCAAATGTGGGATTCTCTCTGATAGTTCAAAGGCTACCTTTGGATTCATTGTTGGGCCCATAAGCATTATGGCCCCTTCTTGAGTGTGCATCATTGAATTCACAAAGCTTGCAGATCCACACACAGCTCCTGTCATTTTCAAGGAACAAAATCAAATTTGTATACAAAATTATCTATTAAGGATATACTCCCTATGGACTCAATTATAAGCAAAAAAAAAAAAAAAATCCATTTTTAGGTTCATTGAAAAAGTAATGTATTTGGTCAATAATATAAACAGGATACATTATTATCTAAAAAGTATTTTTTACTTATCATTGTGTCCGGAGGGAATATATATTAGTGTAAGACGGGACAATATATGCCCATAAAACATTAATAGTTCAGTTGGCAGAGGAGGCCATAGGCCCTCGGCATATTCCCACATCTATATCCGATACATCAACTTTTAACAACAAGGAAATATTATATTTTTTTAACAAATAGTGAAAGGAAATATTACAATTTTAACAAATACTAAAAGGTAATATGTTTGGTAATTCATAATTTTGGTTATGATCGTGTGAAAGGAAAAAGACAAAGAGGGAAACCTGCAATAATGTCAGCAGCACCACTGATAAACTTGGAGACACTGTGAACAACAACATCGGCACCAAGACGAGCAGGAGAAAGCAACATTGGAGCAAATGTGTTGTCAACAACAACCGTCACTCCCTTTTTGTGTCCAATTCTTGCTAGCTCCGGAATATTTGCCACCTTCAAACTTGGATTCGCAATAGACTCAAAATAAAGGACTTTTGTCTTCCCTTCCACAATTGCATTCTCCACCTCTTCCAAATCCGCAACATCAACAAAAGTTGTGGTTATGTTGCACGTCCTCGTAAAGAAATGTGTGAGGAGCGAGTGAGTCCCACCATAGAGGGTACTCGAAGCCACCACATGTTCGCCATTGCTCAAAAGCTGTAACAGAACAGCCACAATGGCGGACATGCCACTGGCCGTACAGTAGGCAGCCTCGGTGCCTTCGAGTGCTGCCATCTGACGGCCTAGATTGAGGACAGTGGGGTTGAAATGACGGCTGTAAACAAAATAATCATTTTCAGGACCAAGCTCTCCGGCGAATATTCGTCGGAGAGTATCTGGATCCATGACGGTGAACGTGGCGGAAGCCTCGATCGACATGTTGACTCCGCCATGTTCACCAAATTCATGACGGACTTTGGCTAGTGCGGCGGCTGGGTTGACATCATGGTGGGTACCACTCAATTTCTTGATGTCTTTGTCATCAACAACGTTGTTTTCGTGGCTACGTATGTTGTTGGAAAAATTAACCAATGTATCCGCCATATGTTATTGGAATGAAAGACGCAAAGAATGAACTGAAAAAAGTTAGGGAGAAAAATGAGAGAGAGAAACAGAGGAGAATGTGCAAATATATTGGAACAAACCCCTATTTATGTTTTTCTCCTAGGTTCACGTTTGGTTTCAACGTTCTGAATCTGGACGTGATATTTGTGTGTGGGTGAAAATCTTTATCAATTTTGGTTATATGGAAATTTTGTTAGGGATAAGTGTAACCATCAAGGTGATTAGGATCCAACGGTTCTACAAGGTGTGTCCGATGCAGAGAATCATGACTTGATTGTTTTTCTTTTTTTCCTCTTTTGAAACATTCCTTATATGATAAAGTTGGATTTTTCTTTCTGATAATTAGTTGGTCTTTTTAACTTTTCTTTCATATATGTATGATGTATCACCTAAAAAACAATACCAGTTGGTTTTTCTCTCTTTGACAATTAGTTGGTTTTTTTAACTTTTCTTCTATATATATTTTTTTTTCCTATCACTACCAGTTTAATCTGATTCAGGGTCAGTTCTAACATCAAGTAGTTTCAGCCCCTCCCAATCACATCTCTTTGACAATTAGTTGGGCTTTTTAACTTTTCTTCCATTCATTCAACTAAAAAAGCTACATAGTTTTTTTTTTTATATTTTTTCTTTCATTATCAACCGCTCTATCTTTTCTATGCAAGTAATACAATCAAAATCAAATTTAATTAGTTCTCGTCGTCAGTTTTTCTCCACACGCCTCAAATCCATAAAATAAACACAAATGATATTTAATAAGAATTTCAATAAATTTTTTTAGAGAAAAGTTGGATTTGGAAATGGATTAAGAATGGGCCAACCCGCGGATTTAACCCGCATAATCGACGGTTTTAATTAACGGGCCAACCCACCCAAACAAAAATATAAACGGACCAAAAATAATTGGTCTTAAGTCCAAATTTAAACTATTTTTTATAAACAGCAAGGTTTTTTTAAAATAGTGTAGTGGCTAGAATTCCACCTTAAGATAATTGGGATGATCGGGTTCGAACTCCGACCCCTTACATATATAATGTAATGTCCATGCCAACTGAGCTAAGTTCACATGACAGTTTTTGTTTTTATCCAAAACAAATATTTGCACAATGTTTTGTATAAAAAAAAAAAAACAAGAAGAAGATTTGAATAAGAAAATGATCTACGTATTCAAAACCAATTAAAACTTGGTAGCCACTTTTTTCTCTTTACAAGAAATAGATAGTCATTTTGCATAACAAAATGTGTAGCTTGTTTCCATTTCTACGGATTAAATAAACACTCAAGAAGAAATCATGAAAGTTTCTGAACATTTTTGAACATTTAGCAAGATCATTTAAGAAAAAAATAAAAAAGGTAAAAAAAATATAAAAAAAATTAAAAAGTAAATGAGACATAAATTATTAAATTTATTGATGAAAATGTAAAATAAAAAGGTAGCTTTGACTATCATAATAAAAATACTAGTGCATGCTTTTCCTTTATTGAATTTTGAGGCACCATTTCATCACCCCTACATTTTTTCTTATAAGAAACAAAAAACTAGAACATAAAACTTTAAAGGTTTGAAGCTATGTTGCTCGGGTGCGGGTGCGGGTACGGTATCGGTATCTGATACGGGTACCGGTACGAGATACGTCATTTTTAGAAAAATTAAGGTACGGGTACGTCCCTATAATTTTTTTTTAATATAATTATATATATTAAATAATAAAATTATATTGTAAAAACAAATAATTAAACGTAAAAAGTATCACACCACACTTTAAAAGTAATTTAAATTGTTCAAAAAATCAAAATATGAAATTAAAAAGCAATTAGCTCAAAAAAGTCAATTGTTTCCTCTCCATCGTCACTAAAAAGAGCGACCTCTAGTTAGGTTCATCGCGAGAAAGACTAGCAATTTTAAGAATATTAACTATATATTAAATAAATCTCATTCATCTCTACAAATAACGCACATTTTTGTTGCACTTTAATTATAAGTATTACTATTTCTCTTTCTCGAGAGAAGACGAAGATTGGTATGAATAAAAATTAGATCTTCATCTCTCTTTAAATTGACCCTATTCATTTTTAATGAATGAGTGAATAATTTCGGCGGCTACTTTGTTATTGTTTTTTAGCAGTAGTTGCTACCTTTATATTATAAACAAATAAACCACACTTTATTCTCTCAAGTGTAAACTACACATGAGAGAATTCATTCCCTATTTATATTTACAATAATATATCGTAAGAAATTGCAATCTAAATTAACGTGTGTTGGCGTTACAATAAAAGAAGTGGAAGATATAATGTTGTTGTACTTTGAGAAACATAGAAATGAAGGCATTGCATCTAACATTAATATTGCCAAAAATGTCTTGCATTTGATATATATTGATATATAGGTCTAGAGTCGACACTTCCAACAAAACGTTATAACTTTAGAATAAGACAATATGACGAGAATGATAATGATAATGATGAGAAAATACAATCATCCGATGAATAATTTAAAGTCAATTATTTTTTTGTGGTTTTCAAACCCCGATTATTCTATTTATCCACTTTAAGTGTAGAATTTCTAACCTATTGAAGGAAGAAAAAAAAAACTATATACACAAATTTATAAGCAAAAATTACTTTTTAGATTTATTGAAAAATCAATGTATCTAACTTATATTTAAGCTAAATATATCAATTGTTCAATAAATTTAAAAGTATTTTTTACTTATATATAAGGCTGAAGAGAGTAGATTGAAGGGTGTTTTGGGTACTGACAGAAAAACAAATTTTGTAGTGGGGACTTGGCCCAAGGAGAAAAAGGATTGGGCTACAAATGAGAACACCTGCAAAAGATTTACACATGGAGTGCATGCGAAACAAAATAGGGCGGCGGCTTTGTCTTTTCTATGACCATAATACAATGATACAGCTAATGCTATCCTCCGTGTGTCAACAAAACTGTGTGCTTTCAGTTTCAAGTTTCCAGTGTCAATTTCGACGCGCAAATAGGAAGGATCCCAATATTTTTCCATCAAAGGTGGAAATAAATTTGTTTTAGCCGACTATACTTTTTTTTTTTTTTTTACGAAAGCCGACTATACTTATAGGTGAATTCTTATGATAGTAAATGAAATACTTCCTTTGATAAGTCATTAAATTTGATCTAGATTTAACCCACTAGGTTTGATTTAGTGGTGAGAGATTTGGATAGTATGTTATAGATTCTGGGATCCATCCGCAACTCAAAAAAAAAAAAAAAATTGATCTAGTAAAATACACAAGTTCGATCCCCAGCATGATGTGTTGGATTCGATTCTCCGCTCTTTTTTAAACCAAAACAAATACTTCATCACCAAACTAAAAAAACAATAGAAAAATAAAAAGTTACTTGTTGGTTCCATTTCCGCAAGTCTAGTTCAATTGATATAGACATCCCTTATATATGCAAATGTCGTGATCCAACTCAGGCACTCAATTATGATAGTCTTGATTTGTTTTAGTTTTAAAAAATATTATTGATCGTCATTAAAAATTTTAATAATTTTAAATATTGTTCTACATTGAATTGAACCATTTATAAAAGTGGTTTCTCGTAACATTATAGTAAAATACACAAGTTCAAAAATACACAAGTTCAATACTTATTTACTTTATTTAGTTTCTTAATTAGTACTTTAAATAGTTCACAAATTTTATTTCAACTAAAAAAAATATTAAAATTATTAGTTTGCCAACTCCCTAATACTTTGCCTTTTTCTATTTATTATTAGTGCAGGATTCTAGAAAAGAAAACCGTGGACAGATTTGAGACTAAAAAATTTGAATGGTGCGGTCTGTGGGCGGGGCTAGGCTGTTAAATAAATACTTGCTGCTGTTTTTGGTTTCACACTGCAAAACAAAATAAATATTCCAATTTCATTCTCAACCATCAATCTTCTTCTTCTTCACAAAGCAAGCACAACATGTGTAGATCTATCGATTATCCTGTTGGAGATAGAAACCCATTCACAATCACCAACTTTGATTTTGATGAACTCATTCCAATCAAAGAAAACACCATCTTAGTCACAAAGATAAAGAAAACCAAACACAAGACCAATAAGTGTATGTTGGAGAACATTCCAGAGGAAACAGAGCTATATGCTGATAATGATAATGAAGATACTTGTTCAGAAGAAGAACTTGAAGAAGCTTGTAATCACTTGGAAATGGATTTGCAAGTACTTAGAAGGTCCCTTGATATGGGACTTTGTGTACTCTGTCTTGGTGTTGGTTACATAGTTTCTACTAAATTTCGACGACGACCCATGTTTTCTTCATTTTTATCTGCATCCTCTTTCTTGTTCTTATAACATAGTGGATAATTTATTTAGTGTCCGTTTGAATTCACTTATTTTTAACTTTTTGTGTATTACTTTTGTTAAGGTAGTTTACGAAAACTTATTTGTTTACCTAACCTCAAAAATAACTCAATCCAAATTCCAAACGAGTTCATTGTACTACTGGTTAATTTCCTTTTGTGCATATATCCATTTTGTTACAATTGCTTACTAAACCCAAAATTAAGTTTTGTGACTTAAATGAGAAAGAAATTTCAAACAACACTAAGATGAGAAAGAAAAAAAGTTGTGACAAAAAAATTAGAATAAGATATAGTTATGCTTCCTAAGAGTTGCATTATCCTCTTAAGAAACAAACTCAGATGTAGCATGCATAAACGTAGTTAACCAATGAAAAAATAGTAGATTTTGTAGAAAAGGCAAATATAATAATGCATCAGTTGAAGAACTATGAGACATGAAAATATTTGATTGTATCAGACAATATTTGATTGTATCAAAAAATATTCTATAAAACATGCAATATAACAGGTTCATATCACAAATCAACACAGCAGTTACCAATTGATTGTATCACAGACATCACAAATTCTGATCAATAAACCAACACAGAAGTTCCCAATTGAAACAAAACCATGATAAACTAAGCATAAATGTGTTACATTATACAAATTGTTAAATAAGAGGCCGAAACAAATCCACAGAAACAAAAAGAGACAGAAAGAACAACAAGCCTTTTGGTCTCACTGGTGGAACCAAAGACAAAACATACTGCAAGAAACATGACAATGTTGAAAGATACAAGTATTCTGTTAGGAACCCAGAGAATTGAATTCAAAGGAAGAATTATTTCATTGAAAGATTAAGAAACAATAAAAGATAGAGTGAGAATAGGATAAAAATCTCTCCTCCCAGTATTTCCCCTTCTACAATAGTCACTACTCTATTCACAAAATTTACAATTCTCAATAATAATCTGTATCCTATTTATACCAATATTCCTCTAACTAACTGACTAACATATTCTCTGACCACTCTTACCTACTTTAATTCTCCTTAATTCTATATTCTAACATAATCTATATGTAATTTCGTTTTAGGTCACGTGAAAATGGAATTAATTTCAATAATCTCAGACCACAGCAAGACCCTTGAAATTTAAACAAGTGTAATCCATGTTAAATATACATTTTCACACTATGCTTGAGATTCTTAAGCTGCAGAACCTAAGATATTCACTTCAAATGATTTATGACCATATTAAACTTGTGAAAATGCTACCAGTGGTCAGAACAAGTACAGGTCCCATCACGAAAATGATGGAACCGGCTAGCATCTCTAACAATTATCAACCTGTTTGTGACCTTTGATATTAGTTTTACAGCAGTGTGACAATCATCACATATCCGAAGGTTTTTAATTACGTGGATGGGTGCCGGAGAAGGTATTTTCATGAGGCCATATGCTATGGCGAGCTTCTCACTGTGATAATTAAGATAACTTTCCTTCTGTTCATCTTCCACATCATGCAGTACAGCTTCAATATTCGGCACATATCCCAATTGCTTAATCATTTCCAATAATATTTGAACCTTTTTGTAAATTTGAATACACTCTGGATGACTGCTTCCATCTGAAGCAAAGACGTGGACAACATTTCTTATCTCTAACCAACTTACTCCAGGTTCCTTCTTAACATTTCTTTCCCTCATCAGTTTCCTAATTGTTGTGACCCCGTCCCAGCTACGTGCCTTTGCATACATATTTGATAGCAATGTATATGTCCCCACATCACGAGGGTCCATCTGTAAGATAGTTTCTGCAATTTGTTTCCCCAAGCTATAATTTCGATGAACATTACATGCATTAAGCAATACTCGCCAGGAAACAACATCCCACTTCACTTGTGTTGTCTTCATGAAATTCTCAGCCTCTTCAAGTAGACCAGCTCGGCACAAAACCGCGACCACACAGGTGTAGTGCTCCAAGCCTGGCTCGATCTTAAAATGTTTCATTAGCTGATTCAAATAGTAAAATCCTTCTTTCACAAGAGCCAAATGAGCACAGGCGGATAGAACACCAACAAAGGTTACATGGTTTGGACATTCTCCAGTAGAAACCATGTCTTGAAACACTAGCAAAGCTTGTTTACCAAGTCCATGTTGGGAATACCCACATATCATAGCATTCCAAGTGATAATATTTCGATGCATCATATCAAAGAACACATTATATGAGGAATCAATGCTGCCACTCTTGGAATACATATTTATCAAAGTGTTTCCGACAATTACATGATTCTTAAAACCTAACTTCTCAACCCTACCATGCAATATATCGCCATGTTTGAGTGCTGCTATACCTGCACAAGCATTAAGCAAAACTGCAAAAGTGAACTCGTTGGGCATAGTACCTTCTTGATCCATACATGTAAGAAGATTCAACGTCTCCTCAAAATCGCCATTCTGCAAGTAAGCGGTCATGACGGATGTCCACACCACCACATTCCGATTTTGTAAACCGTCAAAAACTTTCCTCACATTCAAAACATCGCCACATTTTCCGTACATGTCTACCAACATGCTACCAACAAATACATCAAACACCAAACCTCCTTTCAACAACTGTGCATGAAGTTGCAAACCCAATCGCAAATCTCTAATCTGACCACAAAGTCCCATGACACTAACATATGTAACATTGTCCCAAACCGCACAGTCATCCACCATTCTCCCCAAAACATCCACGGCTTCGGCCCAACGCCGAGACTCCACAAGCGCATTCAACACAGAGTTATAACAAAATGCATCATTATTACTACCATGCTCACTATCCAAAACCTGCAATGCTAAATCAACATGAAAACACTTCGAGTACATATGAACAAGAGCGCTTTTCACATAATGATGAAAAACCAACCCAAATTTAAACAAATACCCATGACACTGCATCCCTTCAAAAACTCTCCGACTATGAGAACAAGCAGAAAGAACAGTGGTAAACACATACTCATTCGGTAAAACATCATTTTGAAAGGACGAAACCATATTTTTGAAGAGTGAAATAACTTCCAAGTGTTCACCACTATGTAAATAACCACCCATTAAAGCATTATAAGAAACAACGTTTCTAATTGGCATTTCATCGAACAGGTAACGTGCCAAACAGAGTTTGGAACATTTAACATAGAGATTGATTAGGGAGTTAATTTGAACAATGTGAGATTGGCGGTATGAAGATTGGTTGCGAATGAGCAACTGGGTATGGATGGTTTTGCCAAAGTTTAGATATTTAGCATCAGCAGAGAATTTTAAGAGGTGTAAAAGGTCTTCAAGTGATGCATACCTTGAATAAGAAGCGACTGCCATAGCTATTATGCTACTTTGTGTTATTGGCAATAGGTGAGAGGATAATGGTGAACGCGAGTGGAGTAATGATTCGCCGGCGAAGTGTTGATGGTGGCTCCCAACCAGGAAACGGATCTCTGACTTGAATTTGCGGATTGGGAAGGCCGGAAGGTGAACCACAAGCTTGAATATTTGCGCTTTCAATGACGCAACGATGACGAAGCTCGACGGCGACGATGAAATGACCGACGAGAAACACGGTCGGAGGGGACGAAGCTCAAAGGCTACAACGGCGACGATCAACGACAATAACGAAACTGGAAGTAATGGATTTTACAGTTTTTGTTTTCTTTACACGCCGTTTTTTTCAGTTATTTTCTTTTTCAACTATTTTGTTTTTTTTCAATTACTAGTTGACCACGTTTCAACTAGTCAACTATCAACTATTCCCTCTTGTAATTATTATAAGGAACACTTTGAAAAAATCACACAGATCAATGAAGCACATTTAACATAGTTATTTTCATTTCATACTCTTATAAATTTTAATTTATTTCATGTATACCCTTATTTAATTACTCTTTATTCAACTAACTTACTTATTTTTAAATTCTCTCTCATAATAAATAAGGGCATAAGTGAAATTAAACATTTAAAACATTTGAAAATTGGTCAAAGTTTCTTATAAAAAAGACCAAATTTTTTGCCCTAAGTGTTACTTATAAAAAGGACCGAAGGGAGTATAATCTATACTAATCTATCTATATCTAGCTATTCTACCTATACTAATAAAAATGATAGATGAGTTTGGGCTGAATTTTTATTATTGTCAATTTTATCCTTCAAAAACTTCCACCGATCAATAGTGAAAAAAAA
Organism: Trifolium pratense; assembly: GCF_020283565.1. Lineage (NCBI taxonomy): Eukaryota > Viridiplantae > Streptophyta > Magnoliopsida > Fabales > Fabaceae > Trifolium > Trifolium pratense. The sequence continues at coordinate 70,616,481 of NC_060060.1, forward strand.
ACTGCTCTCAAATATCAAAATTAAAACTAACTTCGGTGCTGTTTACACTGATTTTTGGTAAACAACCGCTAGTTTTATTTTCTTTCTTACTGATAAGTGCACCCAAGAAGAAAGTTAAAAATATCCTAATGGAACCACAAGTGAGTAAAAAAACTCAAAACATTGAAAAGAAATATATCATAAGAAAAGACGTTTAGAATTGGTATATGACATTAATTCTTAATTTTCCTTTCAAACTTTTGGTTAGGTTCTTAGGAGTAAAGATGTCAGCTCAAAGGTAAAATAACATGTCATAAAATCTGGATTGTAGATATTTATTTTAAGTAGTTAGAAATATTTTATGATATAAAGATGTGGTTGATATTCAAAAAAAAAAAAATTTAGACAAACAGGAAATAATGAATAATGTTTTTGCTATATTATTCACATGGTATATTGGTACAATGAGGAGTGCTAGTAACACACTCTTTAACAAACACACTCTAACACACTTTCTTCTATTGGTTAAAATTTATATGGGTCCCACAAAAATTATATGGGTCCACATTTTTTTATGGGACACATGTGAATTTCAACCAATAAAAGAGAATGTGTTGGAGTGTGTTTGTTAAAGAGTGTGTTGCTAGCATTATTCTTGCTACAATATATAGTTTTGTTTGTGCCAAAAAAAATAAACAAAGGAAGAGGTTTTTCTTTTTTACAAAAAAAAATAAAGAGGCTGTCTGAAATCAAAATCATTGCTTCCTATAATTATTGTTTCATTTCCACCAACTAATTAAAATTTGATTTCATTATTTGACCCTAAAATAACTGTCATTTTTAATAGTGAATCTCATAATATCTCTTAATTTGAATGTTTTGATCTTGTAACCTTAACAAGGTTGCTGGGAGGAAGTTCTCAAACAATAGGTAAAATATTTTCTTAAAGTTGTTAACCAGTAATGTTTTTTGTTAAAATTATATTTCATCTTTTTAATGATATTTAAGTACTTAGGTTGTTGCGACTGAAGATGTTAGCTCAAAGGTAAAATAACATCTTATCAAACCTTTATTCTAAGTACTCTTTTTATAGGGTGTTAACTTAAGTTGTTTTTGTTGATATATTAGGCCGACAAAACTTTCGATCCTGTTAAAAAAGTTACCAACAAGATGGAAATTTGGAGACTAGGTGTGCTTCTCGATGATATGTGGATTGTATACAAAGGAGAATCTGAAGATCACGTTGATTTGTTACTTAGGAATGTCAAGGTACTTGACAATAATCAAGTTTTTTATGACGAATTTAAAATTTAACTCGGTATAATGATTTTGTAATACATGCAATGTATTTATTTGTAGGGAGACATTATCCAAGCTACGATTATGCAGAATGACATTAAGAAGTGGAAATCAAAACCCACACAAGGAAAAACCTACTACATGCATAATTTTAGAGTTGTTGTGAATGATTCAGCATATAAAATGACTCCACACAAATTTAAGTTAACATTTGCTGGTGCGACAATGGTTGATGAAGAAGACATACCTGGAATTCCCTTTACTGCATTCAACTTTAAGGATTTTGCGGAAATCCAATCTGGGAAATATGTACCTAATCAATGTGTTAGTAAATAGAATTAGCTTTTAAAACATGCATGTTTCATTTTTTTATGAGTATTTAGTACTTTATAATTAATATTTTTTTTAGATGTCATTGGAGTTATTCACACTATAGGGAAGTCTGTATCTCAAAGTTCATCAAAAAAATGAAATATTGCATTTACTCTGAAGGATCTACAGTAATAGGTTTATAATTTTGTTGTAAATTTATTTTTAATAATAATCTATGCCACTAATTCTTTGTTCACTTTTTTTTTACAAAATTCTTTCACTACAAGAAAACAGCCATTTATTGGCGGCCAAAAGCCCTCAGGAAGAGGCAAAAACTGCCAGAAACTGCATAATTAGTGGCAGCCTACTGGCGGCCACGTTACGCCAGTAAATAAGGCGTCGGTAACGTTCTTGGCGGCCTAAGCCGTCGCAAACCGGCATGGCGAAACATACTGGCGGCCCAGACCGCCACAAGTCAGCAATGGTCAATTCAAGGACCAAAGCCATTATTGGCGGCCTAGACCGCCGCAAAATAATAGTGTCGGAAAGGACAGTTCTTTGCAGGTTGCAGCAGAGCTACTGGCGGCCTGGATCGCCACTAACATTTCCCATATTTTGACCAGTTAGCGACGGCCTGAACCGCCACTACGGCCTATTCGATTTTTTTAAAAAAAATGTTTTTAATTAATTATTTTGTTTTAAAAAAAGTTTTTTTAAATATTAATTGCTTTAAAAAAACATTTTATTTTATTTAAATATAAAATTTAATAGTTTTAATTATTTTGTTTATATTTATTTTTTTAAAAAAAATTTATTTAATTTAAAAATAAGACATGCATGTGGTTAAGTTAAATATTAATAACTATTTTTCTTTTTACACGATCTAATAATTTTGTTAAAAAAAAATTAATAATATAACTTTTAAACATACACGATCTAATAATTTTTGTAAAAAAAATTAAAAATATAACTTTTAAACATACACGATCTAATAATTTTTGTAAAAATAAATTTAAAAATATAACATTTAAACATCACATTAAACATATAACCGGCGAGAATAACTTCAAAAACATCACATTAAACATATTAACCAACAATATATTTTAATAATAACAAAACAAATACTAAGCTTAAAAGATCACACAAACATATATATTATACAAACCAAATAATATTACTTACTTGTTGTGCCGGGTAGTGTCTGACTTTGAGTTCTTTAGACTAAGCTCTCAACCACGACAACCGACGAACCAACCATGAATCTCTAAATAAAAAACAGAAAAACAACTATTAATAAAAATATATATAACATTAAAAAACAACTCATAAAGTTTTTAAAAAAAAAAATTGAACTTACATTATTATGCTGAGGAAGAGTGATGTCTACATTATACTCCTATGTACAAATCGCCAAACAAAATAACACTTGCTACATTAAAATTTTAAAAATATCTATTAGCATAAACACAATTTATTATATCAATATAAACATAAAATATTAAACTTTTAAACTTGCATAAATATTAGAGAAATACTTACCAAAGTGAAGAAGAACAAGAGTGAAATGATAAAGAGTTAGAGAATTTTTAGAGAGATGTTGGAGAAATTTTAGATAGAGAATGGATTGTGGGAAATGAGAGTTGTGAAGTGAAGGAAGATATATATAGATGGGGATGAAATTCGTGAAAACTGGTCTTGGAGCTTATTGGCGGTCAAAGCCGCCACAAAGCCCAAGGAACATCTTCCAACGCTTCCAACGGTCATATTTTTTAAATTCCCAAAGAGTTTGTGGTGGGACAGGCCGACAGTAATGGCTGGCCAGATATCAAGGAGCTTATTGGCGGTCAAAGCCGCCACAAAGCTCAATGACGACAGCCAATGGTCATTTTTTTTAAATTCCCAAAACCTTTGCGGCGGCCAAGGCCGACAATACTGACTGGGCGAATTTTAAGGCGTGTGACAGCTTTCTTTTTTTGGATTCTTGCATAGTTAGTGGCGGCCTGGGCCGCCGGTAATTGAAAAGACAATTACAGACGGCCAGGACCGCCGGTAATGGTTTTCGTTCGCATACGTTTATGGCGGCCTGGACCGCCACTAATAGAAAACCCAGTTTCTGGCGGCCAGGTCCGCCAGTAAGTTTTAATTTTGTTGTTTAAATAATATTTGTTTATGTTGTGGTGGTTTTTTATACTTATTGGGGGCTTAGGCCGCCAGTAAGCTACAGAGGGCCAAAATCGCCAGTAATTTCCGCCGATAAATGAATGTTTTCTTGTAGTGTTTGTTCACTCTATGTGACTATAATAACATACCACATGTACAAAATTCTTTGTTCACTCTATGATGGATTGCACTCTATGGGAGTCTCTTTCTATTCAATTTATAGACTTTTACAACAAGCTGATTGATATCGGTCATGTGGTTTTAATTATCAAACATGTCCGTGTGAAGGAACCACAAAGGTATACTAATGAATTAAAATGTTAGTTAACACTTTTAATACATTTTTAATAACTTTTACTTTTTTTCCTAATTGTAGGGAACTATCCATTACAACTCACTAATGTTTGGGCTGAAACTCGACTTTTTTTTATCAGACTATTCCTGAGATCAAAGCTCTCTTGAGCAGGTTTAACATTATAACAATCGATGCATTTCAATTATTGAGTTATTTCTTACGCCGTACATTTTTGATTATGTTGAACTTATAATACAATATATTTCCTTCATGCAGTTTGCCAAAGGACATTACTTATTTGACACAACATAGTGGAGTTTCAAATTCATCTCAGTTCTACACCCAAAATTCTTTTGCCTCTCAATTTAATTCTGATGAAAACTTCATGGAGCAAGCTCGTGTTCTTAGTTTGGGGGTATGAAAAAATTGAAGCAAGTTATGGTATTAACTCAACAAAGTTAATTAACAACAATTGTTGCCTTACTAATCCTTGATGTATTTGGTATCTTTGTTGTAAATTTTTTGTGCGACTGTTGTTACTGAAGGAAAATCGTAGCAAAACAGAGATGTAAAACGCAGCGGAAATTAAAATTTTCCTTCGATGGATCCTTGCGAATGGACATGATCAGGGTTTCGGTTATTACCTTTGAAGAACAAATTCCTCGATTCTGAGTTGATCACAAGCACTGCACGATCGCAGCACCTATAGTCGGTCCACACGAACAGTTTCCGTTCACCTCTTAGTGCTAGCTGCAAGACGACGGTAGAGGGAGATTTAGTGCGGTTAGGGTTTTAGAGAATTTTAGGGTTTCTCCAAAATTCGGATTATGTGTGTAACCACCAGACTGAATTGCATAAGGCTCTATTTATAGAGCTTCTTATGTTGTCTTCAGGCCAAAACGGTTATTGGACTTCGCAAGCCCAATAACCTACTGTTACTAATCGCACCCCACCAATAAGTCATGCTTATTTCTCCCGTCATTAACTGTCCTTATGTGTGTGACCCTGTAGGTTTTTATGACGTTGGCAATAATATTAATCTCAATATTATAAACAGTGAGCGGTATCTAGCAACACATCACTGCTACCCAAGTCACAAGAATGTCACGTGATCTGACAAACCTTTCAGTGATAAATATCTTGTGTATAATTACCCTTTTACCCTTATGTCTATATTGAACACAAGGCATAGTATGTCAACCTTGCTAAGTTCAATATGTTGGTGTAAGCCCTAGACGCCAATTATTTATGATTGCATGATACTTGTATTGAATAATTCATTTATTAAAGGCTTAATTAGTCTTTTGGTCCCTTAAAGACATTTTAGGTTTCACAATGGTCCCTTAAAAAAAAAGGTATGGATTGGTCCCTTAAAGACACATCAGTTTCTCAATTGGTCCTTTCTGTCAATTTTTTACAAAAAATGTTAGTTTTAGTTGACTGGATTGTGAATGTCATTAAGTGTAAGTGGTCCACCAAAAACCTTATTAATTTTTAAAAGTTTAACCATTGGAATTTTTTGTTATAATTGAAGTTAAAATTTAACGGAAAGGACCAATATGACAAACATATATGTCTTTAAGGTACCAATCCGAACCTTTTTTTCTTTAAGGGACCAATCCGAGCCTTTTTTTCTTTAAGGGACCATTGTGAAACCTAAAATGTCTTTAAGGGACCAATAGACTAATTAAGCCTATTATAAAGGCTCTTCTTTATTATTTTTATGTGTTAAAATAATAAAGTCCCTAGAATAGTTAGTTCGTTAAGTGGAACGTTAAGTATGACTTAATCGTGAGAATCCATTAAACATAAGAACACTATTCTTAAAGCATCCGTAGTCAAGCTTTAAAGTGAAATGGGATAACATTAAAGCATAGAGGCTATTATGTTGGTAGACTGATGATCACATCTCACGGATCATGGATAAAGAATTATCAAGTCTTCACATAGATATAAATGTTAAGGGTAACATTTTTATCGGATTGACCCACCGTGAGAATACTACATAGTGTGTTATGAAATGTCATAAGATATTCTCATAGTGATAAGTGGTGTATTCCACCCTTCGACCTGAAATCACTATGTACCCTGTAACGACCCGATTTTTAGTAAATCGATATTTTATATATTTGCATATATTTTGGGTTAGTGTTAAATATTTATTTACGCGACCTATAATTATTTATCGCGAACATAAGTTGTGAGCGAAACCTTTGTCGTGTTAGTGGGCTTTGGGCGTGTGATAGGGCTTAATGGGCCTAAGCCATTGGGCTTGGTTCATGACAATAGAGAGTGGTATAAGTAGCAAGTCAAACCAAGGAATAGTATCACAATTCATTTTTCATGAGAAGTTAGAGTTTGTGAGCTTAGAAGCAAGAGCAAACCCTAGGAGAGCTAGAAGAAGAACACGAGCAAGGAGAAGAGATTTAGAGGCCAAGAATCATCGTTCAATCTAAGGTGAGAGTGGTTAAGCATAAGCTTGGGTGATCCAAGAGAGGGGAGGTGTCTAGCCTCCATTCCTGAACTCTCTCATCCAATTTCTTTGGGTTTTGGGTGGAGTTTCTTTATCATAAACATGTCTTTTCATCTTAGTATGCTTAATGAACATCTAGGAGGGAATATGTATATGTTTGGTGATGGTTTTGCATGTTTATGCAACTTTGCTTATTTTGCAAGAAATTGACATGATTTTGTATGTGTGATGTGTTTTGGTGTTTTTGATTGTTGATACATGTATATATGTATGGTATATACATGATTGATCACTTATTATGCATTTATAACATGTTATGATGTATTTTGGATGGATTTAAGTGTTAAACCGCCTTTGGGAAACTCAAGAACAGATATTTTTCTGGTGTAGTTCGCTAAGCGACCAGGAGTTCGCTGTAGCGAACAGGTTCGCTGAAGCTCGCCAAAGCTCGCCATGAGCAGGTGACTTCCTGGTGAGGTTCGCCAAGTCTCGCTAAGCCCTCGCTTAGCGAAGGCCTCTGCGACAGCAATTTTTGTTGATGTTAGTAAGTGTAATTAGGCACTTGTATCATGGTTTAAGGGTATCCTTACATGATTGTTGATACACGTTGATGCTGTTAATGCTTATGGTTAATCGTTATATGATTTGTACGTGTATGCAATAAGTTGCAGTTTAAAGTATGTTTAATAATTGTATTGTGTGATGGCATTTATATAAAATGTCAAAGAAGTATATGTATTTTTGTATATCGGGTTGTCCGATAAAGAAGAATATCAGTTTGTCTGATAAAGAAGTTTAATGGATTATGTTATCCATGTAGTGAGCAGTAGCTTCGTGCTAAGTGATTATCATATGTTTGGTAAATGCATGGCATTCATAAATTCATGCATTATTTAGGGATATCAGACTTGTCTGATAAAGAAGGATATTGGACTTGTCCAATAAAGAAGGATATCAATGGTAAGTTCCTTGATAAAGAAGATGGTACCACATGCATTAGTCGTGTCTAGGTTGGCATGACATTGAATGTTTGGCATTAGTCGCATTTGAGTAAATGTGCAATTATGTGTTATGTGTTATGTGAGTTCTTTGTGTTGTCCGAAACGACGTGAAACTATCTGGTTCTGTATTTGTGAGTATGTGTTATCTGGTGTATTACTTATTGAGGCATGTGTGTGAGTTAGTAATACGTGATATGTTGAATATAGGTGCGTTTCTATATTCGTATGTATGTGATTATGTTTACTAACTCTCTACCTAATTGTTATGTGCTGGACCTTTGGGGGTTCAGGTATTCAGGTCGAGGTTTCGATCGAGCATTAGCTGTAGATCGTTTTGGTGTGGAGCACTTTTGGTGAGGAGCTAGTGTAGGCTACCTTTGTATAGTTTTGTTAAGTTTAGTTGGGCTGTGATGTATATTAGTGCTCTGGTATTCTGTAACATCGAGTCGGGGATCGTTTGTATTCCGTCGTATATCGATGTGAACATCTTAACTTATGTTTTATGTAAATGAATTATCTTTTGAACTATTTTGTTCATTGCTTTGAAAATCCTTTATTTAATTGTTTTTCCGCTGCGACGTTTCGTGTCATGTGCACGATCGTTTAGAAAATGTTTTCCGTAGCGCTCCGGCTACTTATCTTTAAAAAGTTTTTAAGATCACGTTTTTAAGGGTAGTTAGTTCGGGGTGTTACATACCCTAGATGTAGGAGTGTATTACCTTGTTGTCATTCAAACGTTATCCGTAACAGGATTACTATAAAGTTGGTTGATGGGTATTCTACGAATCATGCTGAGGGACCTAGATGGAATTTGCCCCTCCTACATAACAGAAGATATGTCTATGAGCCCAATATTGCACTTAGCAAGGGTGACATATTATGCCGTGTGTTCAATATAGACATAAGGGTAAAAGGGTAATTATACACAAGATATAGTTGAATAGAAAGTTGAAATACAATCGGATAAATTGGGGTTGAATCTTTTCAACCGTTGAAGAAGCAAGTGGGTGGGGGAGGGAGCGGGTCCCCTTCCTCCACTTGACAACCTATTATTTGTTGGTGTGATTTTTAGATTCTTATCATATCGTTATCATTTGGGGTCAATTATTTCGTATTAAATTATTTTTTTTAAAAAAAAATTCACCAAAATTCATCATTTTTTTTTTGTCTATAAATAGAGACTTGGTTCGTTTTATTTGGACACAAAAAAAATGAAATTTTCATTCTAATATATATTTGCTTCCTTAAATAGTGTCAGGGGCACTAACATTTTCTTAATTTAACTAGTCAAGTCTTAACTATGAGTTCTTGATTGTATGTAACTAGTGTGGGTGCCCGTGCGATGCACGGTTCACGTAAGAAAATTTTGTTTTTTTTTTTGTGGTAATTATAATATTGATAAATAGTTTGACTGTTGTTGATAATAATTAATATTCGTTGAACGACACAACGGTGGATTATTCCACCCAACCGAATTTTATCCATACGATTGAGTAAATAATCAAACCTCTTAGCACATATTTAACGAATTTCAAACACTTACTATTCGAAAGAATTATTGGTTGGATGTTTCAACAAACTTTTATCAAACAATTAATTAATTAAAGAGCAAATAATTCATAACTTGAGTAAAAACAAAACCAATAGCAAAACGAATTCATAAGACTAGTAATGTCTTTTGTTTGATAAAAGATCTCATACAACCATAAAACGATAACAAATAGTGGATAACATATATAAATCCTATCACTAATTCAATTTGTACACAAATGCAACATTAGTGGGATTGAACAGAGTAAATTTGAAATACAAGAAATCACCAACGACAAATTCGCCCCTCATGCAGAAATTGTCTCATCCAATACAAATTGAGGTAGTTCTAAAAGGTATATCAGTGAGAGCAATATCAAAGGAATATATTGTTCCATTATCACAACAAACTATAACAAACTCAAAATTGCAGCTCCTAAGTTAATCATCAAAAGACCCAAGAACATTTTGCACAAATCAAATTTGCAGTCAACACAATTATTAAGAAAATAAAAAGTCATTGAACAAAAAATTAAAACACATAAACACGTACCAATAAAAGTTTCATAATGTTGTCCATAGTGACATCAATGTAGAATTCCAATGTATAATCAGACTTGATAAATCGACTATGATACATTGGAACTTGACACAATTTTCCCATAATAAACAAAATCAATTTCGTAGTTATTTTCAAATCTAAAAACATCTTTCATTTCCCTCCAACCATGAGTAAGAAGAGGACGAATAGAACTTTTGTTATAGGTCATAACATGTAATTTGTCCTCATAATCAACAAAACTCCAACTTTCAAGCAAATCAGAATCCTACTCTTTGGCAAAAATATGATCCACTTCACCAAAAATCTACAACCATGATAGAAACAAACTAAAATTAAAATCAGACAATTACAGAATAAGAAAACACAATTATGAAGAATGTAAGTATTATACAAAACCGTAAATCATTGCTTATAATGATAATAAAAATACATGATTGCTTAGCTATATAGCAGTGAATGAAACCATTGGAGTGAGTTGAAGATACTTACTATAAAGATATATTTTGTTTAATAATGTAGAGGAAAAAAAATCAAATGACAAGTACAACCAAATGTAAGATAAAAACAAATATATATAGTGTATATTGTAGTTTAGCAATGAAAAAATAAACCAAAAAATCAAATCAATCATGAATTAAAAAAATAAATATTTTGGGAATAAGTGATACAATTTCTGACATACTTACTGCGGTTTTATTTCTTGTGTGTACCAAAGCTCCTAGCCGAAAGCAACATAAGAAAAAGTTGATTGCAATTGAATAAGCCAAACACAATAAATGCAACAAAGAAGTCTTAAGCTATTAAAAGTCCACAAACATTAAATGAAAATACTTTAGCTTTCATAAAAAGTGAATTGTTAAGCTGATCCTATACACGAAAATGAGCTGTAAATGAAAGGAAAATATGTCCATCAAATCAATCTAATCTTGTCTAACTTTAAAAAACAAATATAAAACAAAAAAAAATTATGGATGAGACAATAAGTACCTAATTAATATTAATAAGACAACGAAGTAGTGTTAAAAAAATAATAGTATTAAAATATAAGAAATGATGAGATCGTGAGATAAATAAAAGGCAAAAAAAAATTGCAATATTAAAAAAGAAATGCATAACACAATTTATAATTAAATAATAATAAGACCTAAAAAAACAATTAAATGAAGTCGTAATTTTACCTTATACATATTTTTATAAGGGAAGTCAATTTTTTCTGAAAACTTCTTGATAAACAATATTGGTTGTTGAAGTTGACGAAATATCAAATTCATCAAGAGCTAAAACCTTGAGACCTTGTCTAGTTTTCACCCGAGAAACGGCAACATACATCTGTCCATGAGTAAATACCGGTATAGGCAAATAAACTCCAACATTTGACAAAGTTTGTCCTTGACTTTTATTTATAGTCATTGCAAAACACACACAAAGAGGAAATTGCAAAAGTGATACCTATAGTAGAATCAGACGGTGTTAAGCTAATCCGAGGGATAAACACTTTTTCTCCATGATGTGGTTTGTTGACAATCCCAGCACCAATAACATTGAAGCACAATTTCGTAACTATTAATCGAGTGTCATTGCAAAGACCAGAAGAAATATCTATATTCCTCAACAACATTACAGGGACACCAACCTTAAACTTTAATTTGTGATTAGGCGTTCCAAAACATTTAATATCATTTTAAAACTCTGTAGTGATCCATCATTGGTCAATACCAACATCTTCGTCACATCTAGAAACCGTATCACAGCTAAGATATTCTTTTTCTTCACCGAGTAACAAAGACATAACATAGTCATTAACTTTTTCTACCAAATTTAGAGTTGGAGTCAAAATAGCACGGTTTTGAAAAAAAGTGTAATCACCAACGTTGTTAATGAAGTCCGGAAAAATTGCATAAAAAATATCTCCAATATAATTTTCGGAACTTTTAACACGAAGATCTGGTATTTCAATGATAGCTTCACCATCTTCAGATTGACCTAGTTTACCATCACCAATATCTAGGATCCATTTACCAAATTCAACCAAAGCTTGATTCTGTTCTATGTCATTAGAAAATTGTAATCTCATATTTTACGATAATTTCAACACTATGCATCTACGCCACAAAATAGATGAATTAATAACGGCATGAACGATAACAGCTCTTCCACCCTTTGGTACCATGGGAAGAATTTGCCTAAAATCACCACCCAAAACAACAGTTTTACCCCCAAATGGAAGCCTCGAAGAACCCACCACAACTTTATCCATCACATCACGCATTAACCTCTCAAAAGATTCAAAAGCTATTAATCATTGGAGCTTCATCCCATATAATTAAACTTGCCATCCCTAGATGTTGAGCCTTCTTACCATGTTTGTCAATTATGCAACATTACTCTTCAGTTAAAACTAACGGTATTCTAAACTATGAATTCGCAGTTCTCCCCCCAGGAAGAAGTAAAGAAGCAACACCACTTGATGTCACATTCAAAACAATTTTGTCTTCTGATCTAAACCGAAAAGAAAGTGCATTCCATAAAAATGTTTTCCCAAATCCATCAACAAAAAACATGAGGCCCAAATTGTTGGTGACAACATCAACTATTTGATTATATGCCAATAATTGTTCCTCATTTAAACTCCTGAATAATTCCTCATGTTTCAAAACCATTTCGTTGGCAATAAAAAGATTATCATATATATCAACATCATCAAAAACTATTTTAGGAAAATACTCATAATCATTCAAGCATTTTCCATTCGCTCTAAGAATTTTATCTATTTCAATTAAACATAACCTTTTCAGTTCTTCGGAAGAAATAACCAAATCTCCACAAGAAAATAATAAAGATGAAAATGTGCTATTTAACATAAAACTCAATTTAGTAAATGAAATTATATTCAATATACGAACAAGTAATGAACATGTAACACTCAACTAACCTGGATTTTGGAGAGTTCGTCGTTTTGAATACATAATTCCATCTGCCATAATTTCCCGTTTTTTTTCAAAAACATTTAAAGGATTACTCATAGTTGAACCTAACAATAAAATTGTAAAAACTTTTCTAATATAAAACCCAGATCTAAGAATAGAAAGTTCATCTATAGCATCCAAAAATTGACGATCATCAAGAAGCTAACGTAATGCACCACAAGTTTCACGATATGAATCACATATATGTCCATTAACAGTTCGAATATCTTCAAAACATGTACAACCAATCTGATGATTCAATAATAATCTCAAATAAAATAACTCACGGTTGCTAATTGGAAAAAATGTCAATCTTCCAATCGATTGTTGTTTATTCCGCGGATGCCAACGACGAGCATCAGGATCGTACATAAACAAAGAAGCAAACTGAGTGTATGTCAATGAACGTCCTAAAGGGTATGTCTTGTTTGCCTCCATCCATGCACAAAACATAGTCTTCTTTTCCCTATTTCGAGCCACAACAGATGGAAGATTTGATTCATCGGTAAAAGTTATCCTCTGCTCATTAATAAGATGAAAAGTACATTGTGTAACTCCTGGCGACCGACAGTGAATATCAAAACCAAACGTCCTCCATATGGACTCCGATGGAGATAAATAACTACAATCATAAAACTGCTTAATTTCATCAACAATTTCTTCACCATCAACTTCAAGAGCAGCTGTCACTTTGTCAACTTTTGTGATATACTTAAACAAATACTTAATACAATTTGACTTGTTGCAAAATTCAATATCGACATGAGCCTGGTACTTCATAATCAACGATGGGTTATACGACACAACACTTATATTGTCTAGAAGAACACAAACACCTTTCTTCAACACAATAACTCATAAATCACGCCGACGATAAATGGGATATCCACGTTCATCAAAAGTTGTCCTGCTAATAAATTTCTTTGGGTAAAACTTCGAACATCGTTTATCTTTCATGCATGGACATGACAAAAAAAACTCAACCGACAAAATCCATGAATCATAAACTGACTAACCAATGCATATAACTTTGGGAACATATGCTCATCAGGCAACTCAACAGATATTACATAATTGATTGATTCGGGTGACTCAAGCTTGTTACATTGATCTAGCCATAACAATATATGCGCACGAGGCAACCCCAATTTTTGAAATTCAATAGTATATACACCTAAACAAAAAAAAAGACAATGTCAAATTAGAAATAAAACACGGGAATAACTTAAAGATAACGAAAAATAAACTTACCGGCGACAACTTTTCCAAAGAATTCGCCGTTCTTAAAATCCTGCATCATCTCCTTCAATTTAAGGAGGAAAACACGACAGCTAATATCAGGTCTATAAGGAGCATAATTCCTTGATTTAGACAAATACGTTGAATTTCATCCCACTTTGGATTACATGTGATTGTAAGTAACAAATCAGGGTAACCAAAGTTCTTACAAAGTGTCATTGCATCTTGACATATATTAAACATATATCTTTTTCCCCAAGTGAAAGAAGAAGGCACTGCGACACATGATCCAACAAAAGATCTATCAATATCACCACAACTTACAGCTTCTTCAACACAAGCCAAGAAATCGGCCCTAATCTTGCTTTGATTATTTCGAATATATGACAAGAGCAATGCTAGGGACACACTCTCACACACACTCCCACTAACACACTCTTATTGATTGGTCCACCTCATCTATTTTTTCAAATGTCTTACCTGTTAACCGGCTAAACAAGTTAACTTTTCTTTATTTTATTTTTCTCTTTCTTTTTTCTAATTGATTATTGACCACTGTCTTCTCCACTACCACCGCCAATACCCAATCAACCCATCAACAACCATTGCCAACGCAGAGAACCATGGGAATTTGTACAATTAAAGGAGTTGTTTCAATTTTTTGAGAGGCATAACCCAAACCCCAACCCATTTATACTTGGTTTTGTTGGAAGAGAAGAACAGAAAACTGGCGGTGAAGGGTACTGAGGTGTGACCAGCAGTGGAGGGGTTATGTGGTGCGACCAACGGTGGAGGGGTTACATGATGCGACCGGCGATGGATGGGTTACAAGGTGCGGCCGTCGGGATCGACAATACTCATTTGTCATTTGCGGTGGCGACAGAGAGAGGGTGGCTGTGGCCACAAACGGCGCTGGCAACAACACTGTCTTTTCTGATTTTTTTTTTTGAAGCATTCTCCTCTTTCAATCTCTAAATTTGTTATTGAATTTGCTTCTTCTTGTTTCATTCATCCTTTGAATTGATTTGTATTTTTGGAGTAATGAATTTTTTAAAAGGGGAACTAGGTTCTGGAAATAAAAAACATGGTGGAGAGTGGAGATGAAAGGTGAAAATTGGCATTTGCAGAAGAATCATGGTGAAATTGGTTGTGAGATTCATATGGTGAAAACTGGAGATGTTTGTGGAGGTGTTGCACAATCCAAGAAGATTAATTTTAATAAATAAATTAATTAAAATTACTCACAGATTCATAACAGGTACCAAGTTAGAGGCTTAAAAAAGTTGATGAGTTGGACCAATCAATGAAAGTGTGTTAATGGGAGTGTGTGTGAGGGTGTGTTCCTAGCGGTGCTCTATATGACAAACATTGTGATTCAATCATAGAGTACAGATCAACGACAAATTGCTGAACGAGACGCCTGCTCATAAATAAAACTGAATTTCAACTGATCTTTCTTGCAATCTAAACAGGGAAAATTAAAATTTTTCTAACAATGCTTCTACTCAGTTCCCGGGAACAAATCCTTCAACCACAGTGCTAACTTAGTCGAGTGAAGGTTCAGAGAAAGAGAGGGGGGCACGGTTGGCTCTTAGAAAATTAGGATTACTAATTTATGTTTAGGTTAGTTTTAACTTCTACACAAGGGTTCTATTTATAGAACCTCTTGTGTGGTCATCAAGTCACTTACTTAACCATATCGCACCTTACAGTTAGAGCTGTAAAAAAAGTGTCGGGTTGATGGACTGACCCATTAACCCACGATCTTGGATGGACTGGTCCTAAAAAACATGGCCTATAAAATGCAACTAGTGTTTTTTGGGGCCCAAGCTCGTCTAACCCACATGGACATGGGGTTGGGCCGGGCTAGCACATTGGCTTTCGGCTGACCCATTATAAACACATTTATGTCATTTTTTCTAAAAATATAAAAAATTATCATCTAATAGATAAATTATTATAAAAAATATATTTAATAGTGTAAGCTTAATAAAAGGGGTATATTTACCTAAAATTAGAGTTTAATTAATATTTAGCATTGATATAAAAATTATTTGCACTTACATGAAAAAATATCTCTATAAAATTGATAATTATGAGGAACTTTTTTGATAGAAATTATGAGGAACTGATACATCAAAATGACATAAAAAAATTGACTAAACCAGGAAAAAATAAAATGAAATGGGTCCGGCTAGTCCATTAACCCACGTGGCCCACATGGGTCGGGCCGAGCTCGATAATGTGTAGGCCGATAATAATTGAGCCGAGCCAACCTGACCCATTTATTTTGTCTGGCACACTGAGCTGGGCCAAACCAACCTATTTGACAACTTTACTCTTACGATGCATCCTACCGCACAAAATCACGTTTCTCTATTTAAATAGTTGTTCCTTAATTATTTAAATTTTAAATAATTCTCACTTTGTTCATTTATGTCATACTTTTGTCTTATGTGTGTGATACCTGTAGGTTCTGATAACATTGATAATCATATTAAATATTATAAACAACGATTAACATCTAGCAATACACCATTGTCACCCAAGTGACGAGAATGTCATGTGATATGACAAAAAATTTATGTGATAACGATCATGTGTGTAAATTATTCATTTGTCCTTTATATCTTTATTGAACACAAGACATAAATTAGGTTACCCTTGTATAATTCAATATTGTATTTCTTGATCTCAGTATATACAGAGCAACAAATAAACTCAATATTTTATATTGATTTAGTTCGACATGTCCACATATTTTATCAGTCATATTTCATCGATATCTCATGGTATTAAGTTAGTTCGACATAACAACTTTATAGTATATATATATATATATATATATATATATATATATATATATATATATATATATATATATATATATATATATATATATATATATATATATATATATATATATATATATATATATATATATATATATAAGTTGAGTTGAGATCAGCTCCATTTGTTTATCCTCTTTTTCCTCTAGTCTATTGCTCAGATAGTGACATGTGGCAAAAAAATAATTCAATGGTCCAGATTAAAATTAAATAAAACCCATTCAACTTGTAATCTGTATCTCATCATCTTCGTCCTGCTGAACACGGCCACGAAACAACACAGCAGCGGGAGAAGTCGCGCACCGTCGGCAGCGGCGTTGGGTCTCCCCTCTTCTTCCTTCTTTCTTTCGTTGAGAACTTTTTAAATAGGTTTGATTATGACTTTTTTAATTATATATATATATATATCAAAGATAAATAATTCATAATTCAGGGCCGTAACAATCAACTAAATTGAGTCATGAAATTATAGCAAGTTGTCGTCTTTTTGAAACAAATCTCCGTTGCCGTTTCGTTGAATCTCTGTTGCCGTCTCTTTGAATCGCCGCCACCGTCTTTAGTATTTCATTGAAGATTATTGTTATAAAATATTTAGGGGGAAAAGGCAGATCCAAAAGAATTGAAAAAAATTGCAGATCCAAAGAGGTGAGTTGGATAGAAAGAAGAGATCAAGAATCTAGACACATGGCTGCAGAGCTTTGGCATGGTATTACAGTGGTGAGTTGCAATGAGATGAAGCCGGTAAATGATGTAGCTAGGAAGATGAACAGTGATATGTGTAGGGAGGAAGGGGTGTGGTTATGGTGCATAAGCTTGCTTATGAACCATGCTTAAACAATGAAAAGTACTCAATGCACCCCCCATTTACTCTACACACCCCCATATGCCCCCTATTACTCACACACCCCCCATTTACTCTATGCGCCCCCATATGCTAACTCATTACTCGCGCGCCCCCATTTACTTGCGTGCCCGCCATTTGCTTAGCGCACCCCCCAATTTTTTTCCTTTTTCTCCTAGATTTCTTACGAGCCCCCCAGTTTTTTTCCTCCCCCAGATTTTTAGCGTGCCCCCAGTTTTTTTTCCTCCAGATTTCTAGCGCATCCCCCAAATTTCTAACGCGCCCCCCATTTCCAATTAAATAATAACTTTTGTTCCTTTGAAGTACATATTATAAGAATCTATTTTCAATTAATTGTGTTGGATGATTATATAGTTATATTTTAATTTAAAATTACATACTAAAACATGTACTGTAATTATGGTTTCATTTATTACAATTAACATAAATCATTAGACGAAACCGTTGGTTTTTTGTTTTATTACAAAATCATTAGACAATTATTTTGGTTTTACATAGAAAACTATCAAAACCATTAAACCATACTTATGGTTTCAGTAATAATCAGTATTTAAAATCATTAAACCATTTAATGTAAAACCATTTTACAATACAAATGGTTTCAGTGTATAACTATCTGAAACCATTTAACCAGCATAATGGTTTCTAGGATTTTTAAAATCATAAAAACACAATATTGGTTTCAGTAAACACATAAAACCATTTTACAATACAAATGGTTTCACTGTTTAACACTCTGAAACCATTTAACCAGCATAATGGTTTCAAGAATAATATTGCATAAATAGTATTTATATATATATATATATATATATATATATATATATATATATATATATATATATATATATATATATATATATATATATATATATATATATATATATATATGTATGTATATATATGTTTCTCTCACCTTAGTATTTATATAAAATCATTTAACAATACCAATGGTTTCAGTGAATAATATCTTGAAACCATTTAATATACCAAATAGGATGAGATTCCGAAAATACCAAATAGGATTAATATTAGTTTGTCTAGCTTTATCGTTCGATTATTCGAGGGATGAGCGGATGTAAACCCGTCGGTCCTCTTTTTAATCCAATTTTATTTATTAATTTTATTTGCGGAAGACAAAAAACCGGTAGATAAAGTGAATGACCAGCGTTCGGTCATTCGAGGGATGAACAGATGTAAACCCGCCGGTCCTCTTTTAATCCACATTTTATTTATTATAATTTATTTTTTAAGTTTTTATTATTTCATACTTTTTGGTTTAAATTAAACAAATTAATTAAAGGGTAAATAGTGTTATACCCCCCTGCAAAATAGCCGAGTTTTGCGTTACCCCACTGCAAAATATTTTTTTGAGATTACCCCCCTGCAATGTCAAGATTCTTTGCGTTACCCCCCTGGCTCAACAAGTGGGCATATGACATGGAAGAATCTTGACGTAGCATGACACGTGGAAATTAATTTATTTTTTATTTATTTTTAATTGCCAACTCATTAATTAATGTGAGTTTTTAATTAAAAAAATGGAAAAAAACTTAAAAGTTGTTATATTTTTATGAACTTACTTAAAAGAAATTGTTTTTTTTTTTGACTAAAAGTTGTTATTATATATATATAAAAAAATCTTATATACATATATAATAACTAATAATAGAGTAACCAAAAAAAAAACGAAGATGAAAAAAAAACTAATAATAATAATAGTAACAAAAAAACTAATAATAATAATAATAATAATAATAATAACTAATAATATTAGAGTAACCAAAAAAAAAAAAACTGCAATCACATAGTAACGCAAGAACAATCGCTTTGCCCTAACCCCCAAATTGAAATTGAAAACGAATAACAATCGCTGCATATGAACGGAACGAAAAAAAAAGTTTCTTTAAATAAAAAAATTTCTTTAAATAAAAAAGTTTCTTTAAAAAAAAGTTTTATTTTAAAAAAAAAGTTTCTTTAAAAAAAAAAGATTTCTTTAAAAAAAAAAGTTACCGTAAAAAAAAAGTTTCTTTAAAAAAAAAGTTTTTTTCATTTTTTTTAATTAAAAAATAAATAATTACTAAGTTGGCAATTAAAAATAAATAAAAAATAAATTAATTTCCACGTGTCATGCCACGTCAAGATTCGCCCATGTCATATGCCCACTTGTTGAGCCAGGGGGGTAACGCAAGGAATCTTGACATTGCAGGGGGGTAATCTCAAAAAAATATTTTGCAGGGGGTAACGCAAAACTCGCCTATTTTGCAGGGGGGTATGACACTATTTACCCTTAATTAAATTATATGAATAAATAAAAAAAACAAATAACATCGCTGGGGTGCAGAAAGTAATCAGGAGGGGTGCAGCTAGCAGTGAAAGAATACAGGCCGACCCACATCGTAGGGGTGCAGAAAGTAAGCAAGCGGGGTGCAGCTAGCAGGAGGGGCGCAACAACAAACAAAAATCAGGGGATGATATGGGTCGTCTGATTGATCAGACAGTCTTGATGAGATTAGAATGCTGCAGAATCGTGGCCGTCTGATGGAAATCAACGGCCTGTAACAAGAGTTCCGCGGTATGCGCGCGCACTGGATCCACGTCTGATTTAATTTTTTTTTTTGGCTTATGCACCATGCATAAGGAAATGCCATGCCTTATGCCGGGAAGAAGAGAGAAAAGTTTTCGTGTTTATTTCCTTTTTGTTTTGTTTTAATCTGGACCATTGAATTATTTTTTTGCCACATGTCACTATCTAAACAATAGACCGGAGGAAAAGGAGGATAAACAATTGGAGCTGATCTCAACTCATATAAGTTTCCTATAGAGATTAATTATTTGCTAACAAAAAAATTCTTTGTATTTACTCCAGTTAGCATTGGCTATGTTTGGATTGGTGGTACAAAATGGAATGGAGCGGAATGGAACATAATGGAATGAAGTGGAACGGAGCGGAATAGAGTAAAAATACCATTCCATTGTTTGGATATATTTTATAAGGGTCATGCTAAACAGTGCCCCAGGGGCACTAGTTAAGCATACTAAAAAAGGAAACAAATGATAAAGTTAATGATGAGAGATAATAACTTTTCACTTTATTAAAACATTGAATGCACAATTTACGAGATAAAACTTCTATATTTGTATCCTTAACTAGTGCCCCGGGGGCACTGTTTAGCATTTTCCATTTTATAAATATTCATTCCATTGCATACACCCCAATTTGGAGGGGAAAGTAGGGATGACAACGGGCGCCCATGGGTGCGGGTTTGACACTTACCAAACCCACACCCGAAATCATCACCCAAACCCAAACTCAAAGGCTGTTCGGGTGGCAAAACTACACCCACGCCCACACCCATTGAGTTCGGGTTTTTTCCACCCAAACCCAAACCCGCAACACATTTGAAAATAATTTGTACATTTAAGAAATTAAATTCCAACATAGACTTTGAATTAAATTACAACTAAAATTAAGGTCTTCCAAGGAAATTCAAACATAGACTTTCAAGAAATTACAACATAGACTTTCAAGAAATTAAATTACAACTAAAATTTAAGGGTCTTCCAAGGAAATTGAGAGAGACTATGGGGGTAATTAGGTAATTATAAAATATTTCGGGTGGGTGTATGGGTTTCGGGTGTGAGTTTCACTGATACCAAACCCACACCCATATTATCGGGTGTCACCCAAACCCAAAGCCAAACTCAGTCAAATCGGGTTTCGCCGGTTGACTTGGGTTTGGGTTCGGGTGGGTCTCTCGGGTTTGGGTTTTTTTGCCATCCCTAGGGGAAAGAAAATTAGAAGATTGGATGGTATGGGATGGAATGAGTTCCATTGTGTTCCATTCCACTCCATTCATTTTTTGCAAATCCAAATAATGAAACTTAGTTAATTACCACTTCATTTCATTTCATCCTTTACCACCAATGCATACATAAAGTAAAAAACCAAAACTCAACCTTGTAACCAAAAAAAAAAAAAAAAGAAACTAACTCAACCTAGCCAAACTCTCTCTCGCGCTCTCTTCTAGACACTAACATCATTACATTTCAATCTCACTCTCCTCCCAAACCCTACTACACTTTTCTGCGATCACTCTCTCCCTCTCTCTCTGCGGTATGTCTTTTCTTTCATCCTTTCAAATCTTGTTCATTTTTCTTCCTTCGCTAACTTCATTTTCACGTTCAATCGCCTTCTGTGTTCCCGATCTCATTTATCAACTATTCACAAATCCATTTTCCTTGATTTTGTTTTTGCGTTTGATTTTCTGTTGCTGTAGTTTTGAATCGAATCTTAACGTATGTGAATAACCTAAACCCTCACAGCTTCCTTTTTCTATTTTAGTTTTTCATGTAGATATGTATTAATACTTAGACCTTCATTTCATAAATCTTACTTAGGAATGTGTTAATTATTCGCTAGAACTAATTAAGAACTTCATTTGCAGTTCTTAACCTACAACTACTGCTTAATGTGTTTTTATCTTTTATTGATTTTGTTGTTGATGTAGTTTCAGTTATTGTTTTTAGGTTTAGATTTGACTTTAGTCCTGCAAATATAGCACTTTTTGGTTTTAGTCCCTGTAAGTTTATTTATTTGGTTTTGAGTCCTTGCAAATTCAAATAAACTGTTGTTTTTAGTCCCTAAAACCACCTTGTTGGACCACTTTTTATTTTTATTTTTTTATAAGCAATGTTAGTGGTTAGTATTACAATGTAATGTTATGTTAGTTTTTTCTCCTTTGTCATGACTTGAACCCTGGACCTTCTGCTCCTTAACCCTTAGCTCAACCAGCTCAACTGGCTTAACCAGTTGAGCTACCCATCCCACCCTACCTTATTGGACCACGTGAAGGGTTATAGTGGGCCACATATGATTTCATGGACCAAAGCAATAATTTTTTAAGGGACTTAACCGAAACAGAAAAACTTACAAGACTAGAACCAAAAAACGCTATATTTGTATGGACTAGCGTTATGTTTAAACCTTGTTTTTGATATGTAGTTTATGACTGATGTTGCTGTTATTATGTTTTAATAAAACAAAGATACCCCTTTTTATGATTGGTTATTTGACGAGGGCGTATTTATCTGTGCAGGTGATTACATCCGAGTTCCCA
Organism: Trifolium pratense; assembly: GCF_020283565.1. Classification (NCBI taxonomy): domain Eukaryota; kingdom Viridiplantae; phylum Streptophyta; class Magnoliopsida; order Fabales; family Fabaceae; genus Trifolium; species Trifolium pratense. The sequence goes on from NC_060060.1 coordinate 70,639,131, forward strand.
CAATGGCAGTAAGTTACTTGCTACTAATCTTGTTATTTTGTATTTTGTTTCCTTTCCCACTTTTTATTCATTATTTTGATGATTTCTGGTACTGTGAATGCTACAGATTGATAGAATTTTTAAAGATGAAGCAAGTGAGGAGAAAGGAGAGCGAGCAAGAATGGTGAGCTTGTGTTATGATTTCGTTTAGATGTGTTCACTTTGGAAATTTTTTCTTTTGGATAAGCAAATTTTAGTAAGTTAGTGGTTATGTTAGTTTTTCGGGTTTGAACCATGGACCTCCCTCTTAAACTCCTTTGGTGTGGCTTAGCTCACCAACCGAGTTGTATCAGCAAATATTTCAATATATTATCCTTTTTATGTGAGTTTGGGGAAAGTTGGTTAATTCTAACTAATTGCGTTTTATGATTTCGTCTTGCAGTCATCTTTTGTTGGGGCCATGGCTATCGCTGACTTGGTTAAGACTACCTTAGGGCCAAAGGGAATGGTAAAATTTCTCTTTACTAGTGAAATGTGCTGATAAACAATTTTGTTTTCTGCTGCCATGTATTAACTAATTCACTTATCTCGGATGATAAACTGCAGGACAAAATTTTGCAGTCAACGGGTAGAGGCCGTGAAGTTACTGTCACTAATGACGGTGCTACAATCTTGAAGTCCCTTCACATTGATAACCCAGCTGCTAAAGTCCTTGTGGGTATCCTCATATATTTTTGTTATTGTTGTGGTGATATCGGCTTAAAAAATTATTTGATGGTATGGTACAGGTGATATAGGGAAGACCTATATAAATAAAATGCTGACTTCCATATTGAAAATACAACTTTGTTTAAACTGTAAGTAGATATTCAGAGCTTTCAATTGTCTAGCCTTGGGATATAGGTAATTGGAGTTCGTGTTCAAATGCTTCAGCATTTTTAGAGAACCTAAATTACTATTAATCTTGTATAAGGTATAATTTTTCTCAAATTTTTCTTTTGCCAATGGTACTATGTCAAATTCTACATGTAAACAGTGATGATGACAACACCATGTTGGTATGGCTTATTTTATATACACTTCTATTCCCTCCATCAATGCCTCTATTTCTTTCTCCCTAATCCTCAATTTTGTGACTTTCCAAGTCTTTTTTGTAAACTGAATATTATCAGTTTCATTTTGCAGTTTTTTATGCTATTTGTGTGTTTTTATATCCACTGTGCTTTCTTTGTAAGTGACAGCGCCATCTGCCATAGTATCATGATGAATTTTTGCTTCCCACCTTATCTACCATTGGTAACATTTAGGGTGGCAAGAATTTTAGTACTTGCAGAGCATCCACATACTGATAAAAGAGTTGATGTGGATATTTTTTTTGTAATGTAAATATCTTAGTTTAAATCAGAAGTTAATCATCCTTAATGAAAGTTAGACATTTCAAAAGTTCAAGATGACGAAGTTGGCGATGGAACAACCTCTGTTGTTGTATTGGCCGGGGAACTTTTAAGGGAAGCAGAAAAGCTGGTTGCAGCTAAAATTCATCCAATGACTATAATAGCAGGTTCATTTCTTTTCTTTTCAAATAATGGTTCAGATGCCCTTATGATATGGATTTTTTTGTTTGTTTTCACATTGACAAATATCTAGCGACAACTTCATATATTAGCATACTGAGTGTTTTGAAATTAACCTTGACGAGTAATTGAATTGCTGAAAGCTACATTTTCCTTATTGTCTACCCTATTATTTTTATGCATATTATAAATAAGGTCTTTCTTTGGTACCTAACAACTTTGAAGGTTTATATTGAGCAAATACATGTAAAAAGCCTCTAGTTTCTGAATTTAGTTGTACCATCTTTGTAATTAAATTAAGGACCAATTTATTGATGGATGTGATCAAATGGCGGTAACAGAAGCAGTAAAAAAAATTCATTTTTTTCTTTCCAAGGCTGCCACATCTATTCTTCTTTTAGTTTGGTTCCATTGTCAGTGGACTCTTCATCCTTCCAGAAAGATGAGTAACAAGGAAAAAAAATGTGGGAATCATTAGAAAGATAATGTACAGAAGTTTGATAATGGTGCTTTAAAGATCATTTATAATTCTAATAGATTTTGCATGATTCTTGCCCCTCTCTGTAGTACAGCTCTCTGTCATGATTTGTTTCTAATAATTTTCTTTCCAATGATGCCTATGTGATTAACATCATTGTAATTGACATTATTTGTTATGATTTTTAGGTTTCCGAATGGCTGCTGAGTGTGCTCGTAATGCATTGGTCGAGAAGGTTGTGGACAACAAAGAAGATTCTGGTATTTATTTTCCCTTTTGAATGTTTCTTTTGGGGGATGGTTTACCATTGACTCTGTAGCCTTTGAATACATTGTTAATGTTTACAGCAGGATCAGATCCATTGTTAATGTAGCCTTTGAAATTTGAATACATTGTTAATGTTTACAGCAGGATCAGATACAAATGCAATCTTTTGTCATAATATCTTATACATGAATTTTCTGGATTGTGCAGAGAAATTCAGGTTAGACTTGATGAACATTGCAAGGACTACTTTGAGCTCCAAAATTCTCTCACAAGACAAGGAGCACTTCGCAAAATTAGCTGTAGATGCTGTAATGAGACTAAAGGTGAACAGTGACTATCCTACTAATAATGAGTCCAGTTTTGGTGGATTTAGCAAATAGTGTATGCACTGTTGCCGTGTTTTTTCCTCTGGTTCATTTGTAGAAAAACTTCAGTTAATAAAAGTTAGATACAATTTTGATCTTTATACTTTTCTACATGCTTGGCTAAATACTTAAAAGTGTTTCATTAAGAAGTTTGGTTACAATGCTTTTTTATGATTCTACAATTTATATTCTATTCTTACAATATGAATATAGCCTTTTAATTTCTTCCAATCCTTGAACCAGTTTTTTCAGTTTTCTAATATAACTTCATGATAGCTAGTTGTGGCCTCAGAATGCTTTGTATAAAATATTCACTGAAATAAAGGATTGGACTTCGTTGTATTTTTACCTGGATATAGTAGTATTTCTGTTGTGCTAATGTTTTTTGGTTTTGTTCTGATGGTATAAAAGTACAGAATGTTTGCAGTTTACATTTTATATAGTTTATATTTTGTTCTAATGCTATGTTAGGAATTTTTTTCATAGTGATCTCTATTGTTATAAAATTAACTATATAATTTTTCATGTTTTCATTTCTGTATTTATATTACAGGGAAGCACAAATTTAGAATCTGTCCAGATTATAAAGAAACCTGGAGGATCATTGATAGATTCGTTTTTAGATGAAGGGTAATATTACTGAAAATTTAAAATCTTTTTTAGTTTGATTATCTGTAGGTAGTTTTCAAATAACTTGAATAAACTGAAATGATTGTCAACTTCACCGCTATCCTGTATAATGAACCATTTTCTTTAGTCTGGGTACAAAATAAACTTCCTGTTTCTGAGTTGGATTATATTTTTGTTTAGATTTATTCTTGACAAGAAAATTGGTATTGGGCAACCCAAACGCATAGAGAATGCAAAGATACTAGTTGCAAACACTGCCATGGACACAGACAAGGTGAAGATATACGGAGCCCGTGTTCGTGTCGACTCTATGTCTAAAGTTGCTGAGATTGAAGGAGCCGAGAAGGAGAAAATGAAAGAAAAAGTGAACAAGATAATAGCTCATGGCATCAACTGTTTCGTCAACAGACAGTTGATTTACAATTTTCCAGAGGAGCTCTTTGCTGATGCGGGAATATTGGCTATTGAGCATGCTGATTTTGATGGTATTGAGCGTCTGGCTCTTGTAACTGGTGGTGAAATTGCTTCAACCTTTGACAACCCCGAGTCTGTTAAGCTTGGGCAATGTGAGCTTATTGAAGAGATTATGATTGGCGAGGATAAATTGATTAAATTCTCTGGTGTTGCAATGGGGCAGGCATGCACAATAGTTCTGAGAGGAGCTAGGTACTTATTCAGGGATTTTAAAGTTGATAACATTATCACTTCAGTTTTATTTTTTCTTGAGGTTTTCTTATTCTGGCAGTATTTATTTGTAATATTTCACTATCTATTCATGGTTGATCGTAGTATTAGTATTTATTTGATAGGAATTGCTTACAAATGACCTTTTTATTCAATTTCTGTGCTGGTTTATTGAAGGTTAATATGTATATGCATAGGATTCTGTTTTTATTTTATTTTTTATAATTTTGTTAGTGTTAAAATATTTCATAAATTGCAGCTTATAATTATTGAGTCCAGTGATTTAACCAGCCTGCTGAAATGTTGGATATTCATTTCTTTTAACCGCACATGTTCTATGATCATACAAAGTTAGTTTATGTCGTTATATTGCCCCGCTCCTTATCACTTTTGTTGCATCAGTCAGTGCATTTGGGCTGGACATCTATGGACTTTGTATGCATTAGTAGACAACTGTTTTTTAACAAATTTGTTTGAATTTTTTTATTTCTAGTTGCACTTTTAGCCTGACATCTGTTTTTGTGGCAGCCACCATGTTCTGGATGAAGCTGAAAGGTCATTGCATGATGCCTTGTGTGTGTTATCTCAGACAGTCAATGACAGCAGGGTGTTGCTTGGAGGCGGGTGGCCTGAAATGATAATGGCAAAGGAAATTGATGCATTGGCTAGGAAAACACCAGGAAAAAAGTCTCTTGCAATGGAGGCATTCTCCCGGGCACTCTTGGCTATCCCAACAACCATTGCTGATAATGCCGGTTTGGACAGTGCTGAGTTGATTTCTCAGCTCCGTGCTGAACACCAGAATGAGGGATGTACTGCTGGAATTGATGTCATCTCTGGTGCTGTAAGTATACAAACTGAGAATTACATAGATTTTGGTATTTACTCTGGTCATGATTTTTAAATGCTACATCTTGATCACTGCATTTACTCACACTGGTCATATTATAGTGATTTTGGTATATAAAATGAAGTCTCATTGAAATTTACAACGAGTTTGTATTTATTTCATGCAGTCATTTCTAATTTTGATTGACTCCCTGGTAGACATGGGAGAGTTAGGATATGTATGATAGGGACTTTGGTGTGCCTATGGTATTATGTGGTGCCTAAGTCCCGAATTGAATTGTATGAGATGCTTGGTGGAGTTTACTCAAGTGACTTGGTTCTTCCCCCTTGACAACTTAGTTCTTAAGGAGTGCTTGAGTGCTTATCAGTGTAATCTCTCCTGTCTCGTATATAAGGAACAAAAACTTCATAATCGCTGGTCTCATACGCAGAATTCAACTACCAATACTAGAAATAATGCAGTTATTCCCAATTTACCCTTTGATTTTTTTTCTTCAACTTTTTGATATACCAATTGGAATTGGCATGTTTCCCAAGTTCTTTTCTCAGGACAAGGACAGAATAGGAAACATGGTTATTTTTTTCATCACTTAAATGCAATTAACCAACTTTCTTAAAAGGATTTTTTTATCTGTTTAAATACAAGACCGGAGGGGGTACCATTTATTCATTGACTATATCTAATAGTGATTTTATCATGGTTTATATTGTATTTTAAAAAAAGCATCCTGTAGGCTACTAGCTCAACATGCTTCCTTTCTATTTTCAATTTGACGAATTTACATTGACCGCTGTGTATTTCTGGTAGGTTGGAGACATGGTTGAACGTGGGATTTGTGAAGCATTCAAAGTCAAGCAGGCTGTATTGCTATCTGCAACAGAGGCAGCTGAGATGATCCTTAGAGTTGATGAAATCATAACTTGTGCTCCAAGGAGGAGAGAAGACAGAATGTAGTAATCATCGAACTTCAGATGCTTGCAAACCTTGGCAATTTTTTGGCAGATTACAGAAATTTGCAATCCAGGACAGCAACCAAAAGCAAACTACTCTTATAACAGTTTAAAACAACTCGTCACGATCGAAATTTTTGTGCTTGTTTAAATTTTGATTATTGTTATGTACATCTCTGTTCCCCCTCTGTGCTATCTTTTTCTTTTGAATTATTGTCTTTAATGTGTATGAGTTTAGCTGCCAATTGGAATTTTGCTATTTAAATCTTCAAGGATTGTACTATGGCTCAGGCTACGGTGAGAGAGTCTGGCATATCTCTCACCATTGGCAACTATTAAAAGCCTTTAGATTAAAAGGGTCTATAGATTTTATGGTAAGCTTTCTATATCATAATTTTTTTTCTTTAGTCTTAAAGTTATTTTTAACCTTGGTTCTTTTCTTTCTACGTTTCCGGTCTTATAATAAATGATTCATTTGTTATAATATTTTATCTCAAAATAAATATTTTTAATATAAAATAAATACAATAACAAATACAATAAAATTTTAACACAAAAAAAAAACAATTACAGTATGCGTTTTTTTTAAAAAAAAAAATAGACTTGCTAACTGATACTACCTCTGTCACTTCCAAGTAAATATTTTTCATTTTGTTTTCATGTTAATACTTTATCACAAAATTTAGTAATATTTTTATATTGATTTATTTTTATTATGAATATTTATTTTTAATTGATTTTTATTATGAATAATTGAGTGGATGCTCATTAATTTCACCAGTCCATTATATTGTCATATAAATAGGACTTATTATGTAAATACTAAATATACAGCTTGAATAAAATACAATTTTTTTTTGTCCCCTCGAGCTTAAAAAAATAAAATAAATAAACACATTTTATTTTGCTTAGATCCCAACTAAATTAAATTGGTGGTGAAAGAAAAATAAAATAAACATATTGTACCTTGCTTAGATTTTTTTTTTTTTAGGAACCTTGCTTAGATCTTATGTCACCGTTTCTCTATCACTCCAATTATATCATGGATCTTACTGTCATGTCACAAAGTCTAGGCGTTTGAGATCAATTAAAACATGTATTTGGATAGCACATTAATCGCTTAATATTTATTTATTTTTTTTCATTATGGTATTTAATCTCTCAAAATTTGTTTTTTTTTTTTAACAAATCGCTCAAAATTTGTTAATCAAACAATAATTGTGTTTTTTTTTATAGGGTTTAATTACGATTTTAGTGTTTTCTTTTATAAAAAAAAATTGTACTGTATATGTGATGAGCTTGACATGTGAGATATATATAACGGTTTAAAAACAAACATAATTTCGCTTTGTTTTTAAACATATCCCAGTTTAAAAACAAGCATATTTTTTTTTTTTTACACAAATCAAATCAAAGTTTTTTATTCATAATTATCATAAGAGTAATACAATCCGGGATTACAAACATAATTTTTTGTTTCTTGTTTTTCAGGTAAATTTTCTCAAGTTGTCTTTATTATGTTTTTTTTTTTTTGTTTACAATGAGTTGTGAATCGAACCTAGAACCTATAATGTACTATCCAAATCCCTCATCATTATACCAAACCTAGTTGCTTGTTTTTATTATGGTTTTCTTCACAAGATGTCCTTAATCCTTATTATAGTTTTCTTACTTCTTTATTGATTACTTTCAAATATTTTGTTGTGCAAGTTGGTTCCACCAAGTTTTCATCTAAGAATTTCTCTACCAAAATTAGAGGGTAAAGAATTAAAAGGAGAAAGATGAAGAATTATTTCAAGCAAAGAAAAAATTCTTTCAAAAAGCCATCTAAATCGAAGAAAAAGAAAGTCACCGCTGAACGTCCCAGTAAGCAATCCCATCTCTACTAGTTGTTGTAACATAAATAATGATATATTCTATGGTTAGTTATAAAATTATACCAATGGAAGATTATTATTATTATTATTATTATTATTATTTGTTGATTATAGGATTTTATTTAATTATTTTCAGTTGGTCCTGACTATAGTAAGGCAGAGATGATGCTACGGCAATTTGACATGAATATGGCATATGGTCCATGCTTTGGAATGACTAGAGTAGAAAGATATGAACGTGCACTAAAATTTGGTTTGAACCCTCCACGTGGAGTTGGATTGTTTTTGAAGGTTTCCAATGTTGATCAAGAGTGCTTGTTGAATAATCGCTTATAGAAGTTTATTTTTTAAAAAAAATAAAATAAAATTGTCAATGTTAATTTATTAGTTTTTTGTCGAGATGATGAAACCCGATACCACCCTTATAATTTTACTAATCAACTCTTCCACATCAACCACCGAGTCAACCTCTTATCACCCTACTTATAGAAGAGTGTTGTTTGAATTATTAATATAGCTTAGTTCCAATGCATTTAAAGGTCTGTTTACTACGGCACGAAGAATCAAATTATCACTATATTTATTCTTTTTATAGTTCTTCTTCCAAGGGTGAGATAATCCCAAAGAGTTGAGGGTTTTTTCCCACCAATTGGGGCCTTCCAGACCACCCCCGTGTGTGGATGGTCTATGAGGTTCATAACTACCCGTCTTATTACAGGACGCTTACCTAGCCAACATTTGTAACAGTCAGATCATTTATGTTTTTTAGGTAACAAATAGGTCATTTAAGTTTATAATTTGTTGCACCGTTATCGAGAAATATCTTCCCATAAAATTTGCACAATCAAGAGATATTTTCTGATAAATTGGAGGCTGTGGTGGGATTCAGATCAATTTAGGTGGGCGAAGAGTAATATCATGATATAAGCCTTACACCAACAATTGTAAGCTCATTATCTATTTTTATCGATTTTTTCTCTCTCCCCCATGTTTTCTTTATACCCCAAAATCACAATTTTGCCATTGGATAGAAGTTTCGGAAAATAAGATCAGATCAAATAAAAGTTCGGAAAATAATTTCCATTCCTTCGTTTCAAAAAATATTTTCCGAAAGTTTCCTTTATACAGGCAGATGATGAATCACTTCTCCATCTTCTTTACTCAACCAAAATCTCTCTAAAAAAATATGCGTTTTTCCTTAGAATGGTTGACTAAAATTAATATTGGAGGGTTGATAAAGACTTTCTACACTCTTTGAGGCTTAAACACAAGGTAATATTCGTTTTCAACCGATTATTTTCTGCATTAGTACGTTGTAGGTTAGTAGCCCTCTGACATTGGTTTTGATCGGAAAATATTTTCCAAAATTTTGCTTGGAAAAAAAATTATAAAATACGTTCTAAAATTTCCCTGACCTCCAATTTTTTTTTTGTAGGTTTTGTATTTGCTACTTTGGTTGTGTCTATGTTATATCTACATAATACATATACTTGTATACATAATAATACATAAATACATAATACATATAGTGCTGCATGGTTGTGTATGTCTTTTGCATAATACATAAACCATAATACTAATTTTTTGGCAACTACTAACAATAATTGCACTGAAATTATCTGTCTCAATTCTTTTGAGCACATGGAGTCCCAACTTACAAGTTTGTATCACACATTAGTAGATGAAGACTTAAAAGCTTACAAAATCATCTATATGAGACTTACATCATAACATTTGAAATAGAACAAAAACACTCAAAACACAACATTATTTACATCTTATAGAGTGATTGAATGAAGGGGAACTAAATTTTAAAGCATGAACTTTAAATACAATGTTGATTAAGCTAACCAATAGTAACTAAACAATGTACATTTAATTCTAATTAAGTGAAAAGAGGACAACCTTGAACCTCAATTCCTTTAGCAGTTGGACAATGAGCTAAGGGACAACCATCAAGATTATTTCCCCACCAATCAATACTAATTTCCTCTAATCCCAAACAAAAATATAAAACCACACCCATGAAAGCAAGACCAGCATCCAATGCACCAGATAACACATAATTATGACGCTGCCACCACTCCGGTTTATACCGATACACAACAAAACCAGACAGAAATCCAACAATGATCCAACTAGTAAAATTCACTGCAGTAGCTGGTGGCATCATTCCAGTAGCACCTATCAATACAGGCATGTTGATGAGTTTAATCCATTCTTGTTGTGGAAATGCCTTTGTAGCTAACCAAACTAGTAAAGGAGCAATGGCTCCACCTAGGAAGAACCAATTCACATTTTGGTAGGTTCCTAAGTTTCCAAATATTCTTCTTGGACCAATTAAACCCCAAATAACTGATGCATCATAGAACACTGTGTCACTTGGACATGTCCAAACTGAGGATGTTTCTTTGCATATGTCTGGTATGCTTTCCATTAACCACCATGCAGTACTCAAATACACTAGACCCGCAATTACAGTTCCGACAACCTAATAATTAAGTTCAAAGGAAGTGAGTTTAATTAAATTCATCTTTTTAATAGTAAGTAGGTTAAATTGCACTTTTGACCCCCTAACTTTCACAAACTTACGATTTTGACCCCATAGCTTTCATAATAGCACTTTTGTCCCGTTAATTTTAACTTCTTTTGGAAAAGGATGACCCCCCACTGAGTTTGACCAAGTCAACGCCCACATAGACAGTTACTCATATGTCACGTCAGCAAGTCAACGCACATATGGATAGCGACTCACATGATATGATGATGTGGCATGTAAGTCACTGTCCACATGTAGGTTGACTTGGTCAAAACCAATGGAGGGTCAACCTCTTGCAAAAGGGGCCAAAGTTAGATGAGCCAAAAATGCTATTATGAAAGTTAAGGGCAAAAATCTCAAGTTTGTGAAAGTTAGAGGGAATAAAGTGTAATTTAGCCTAGTAAGTAATGTAACACGTGTCAGATGAACGTATTTAAATAAGTAACTTGACCTGTGCCATGAACATGGTTCTTGGCGGGATTTTCATGTAGTGACCGAGTTTGAAGTCTTGCAAGAAAGTGATGGCTTGTGACATACTAATGTAACCATAAACCTTGAAGCACATGTTAGCTACAGGATATCCAGGGTAGATATATCCTATGATGTACTCTGTGATTATGTTCAGTCCTGGACTCTATAATTATAAATTGAGTATAAGCCAATGAAAATAATAATTATTTTATTCTATTGATGTAGTAGTATCTATATTATACTAACCTGGTTTGTGATTGCTGTTATTATACCAATGGGGAGGGTGAAGAAGATTGCAATGCCACATGCTAACAGAACACCCCACCAAGGCAATTGAAGCTGTTCATTGTAATATTCACAAGCAAAAATGGTAGTTGCAATGGTTGCTATGAGTATGCACACAAACCACCACTCAGGAACTTGTTTGTACCTCCTCATAAGCTTTGTGTGGATGTCCATGCTCTTTTCATTAAAACTTGATTTGCTTTGCTCCCATATTTCTCTGTTTTTTTTAACAAGTATTCCATTTCATTCTTAAATTGTCTACATGACATATAGATATGCATAGTATAGAAGTTCAAATTAATATTTATAAGTTTATTGTTTAAACAAAAGGTATGCAAACATCGGACTAAATAAGCCGGTTCAATATTTTTTTTTGAAGAAGCTAAATTAACCCACTTAAATTTGGTTCAATATATTGAATCATGAATTGAACAATTGGTCACTAATTTTAATTTGAGCTACATTATAGTCTGGTTGAATCATATTGAACTGGTTGAGCCGCGGTTCAACCAATTTCAACCTTAGTTGAGCCACATAAATCATGTTAATATTGAATCATATTGGATTAGTCCATACAGAGAAAAAAAAAAACTTGAGGAGTGCTAGCAACACACTCTTTAACAAACACACTCTAACACACTCTCTTCTATTGGTTAAAATTTATATGGGTCCCATAAAAGTTATATGGGTCAACATTTTTTTATGGGACCCATGTAAATTTCAACCAATAAAAGAGAGTGTGTTGGAGTGTATTTGTTAAAGAGTGTGTTACTAGCATTATTAAAAAAACTTTGGCTTTAGTCGGTCCTAGCCCCTAGGGCCGGATACTGAGTTTTAGATAGTAGATACAAACAAGACATACCTTCCATGAAAGAGAGCAACATGCACAATAGTAGCAGTAAGTGCAGCAAAACCAACACCATAAGTCATGGCAAAGAAAGTACTAAGGTGGAGTCTTCCTTGTTTTTCATAAGCAGCAAGGTCCATATGGAAATTAGAGTCAATTATATTCGTAATGTTATAAATTTCACCTTTTGAGGTAAAAAGTTTATTAGAGAAAATAGGAAAGGTTTTAGCATTGTAAACATTGAACCAATAGCACAATGGAGTGATAATGTACATAACAAACACAAATCCAACTGCAACATTTGCAGTTGCAAACCATGGGCTTGCAAGTGGGCTTCCAAGATAAGCTGAAACGGCAGACCAATCAAGTCCAATTGCACCGATGCCGAGACCATTTAGGCCCGACCCGAGTTGTTGGGCCAATACACTATTGGGAAATACCCAACATATCCAAGAGAGTGAGGTTAACATTTGGAAAATGTAACCAGGGAAAACATAGTATGCAAAGCTGCATAAGAATGAGATAACGAAAAATTGAGATCTTGTTAAGCCTCCTTTTGTTCTTTCCTCCTTCTCGTGCAGGGCCCTGAATGAGTGCAAGGTAGTAACAATGAATTAGAGCATGTAATGTAATAGAAGACTTAATGAAGAGTGAATATAAAAAGTAATTTATAGGTACCAAAATATTTGAGTAAGTTTAGGACTTTAGGTGGATATAAGGAGAAAATTAAAAGATGTAATATATGCATGCAATTTCAAAAATTGGTTGCTCTTATACAAAAATGAATTTATGTTGTGGATTATAAAAATTTAAAATGTTTAGTCAATTTTTTTTTTAAAAAAATGTGAGGTTAATTATGAGTTGCAAATATATATATATATAAACAATCACCATTACTTCATTAGTGTGTAAGAAGAAAAAGACAATCACAATTAAAGTCCTATGACATTTTAACCCCACATATAAAATGTTAGTTGGGGTCTGTTTTTTTTTAGTAGTTTAGTTAGATTCATTCAATTTTAAACGTGGAGGAAGTGAAGAATTTGAGGTTTCAATCCAAACTACTGCATACGAGCGTTCATATAACTATCAACTGAATTGTATTCACATGATTGATTAGCTATTATATTTATATTATATGTGTTAAGAAGTTTCACATCGGCTGCGATATGGTCTAACTAAGTATTTAATAAACTAAAGACAATCCTCACTTTATAAATGAGGTCCAACCCGGGCTAATGCATAACTACCAACTGAATTGTACGGCTATTATATTTATCTTATATGTTGTATAAGAAAATATAATTTAATTAGTATATTTTAAAGTTTTTTTTTTTTGTACAATTTAAATGAAGTTCTATCAAAATTTAAATGGAAACACTTGTTCAATTTTTTTTTTAAATGGAAACATGAAAATATCTGAATTTAGAGACGGCGAGATACCAACAAACAAACAAAACTATTAAAGAATCTGGTACAGTACAGTGCCTCAAGAAAAGAAAGAAAAAGAATCTTGTACACATACGTCCCTTTCAAGCATAGCATGGTTAGGAAAAGTGCACGTTACCCACATCCCTTTCAATTATATTTTGACAACGTTTTTTTTCCTTTCAAAATTAAAGAAATATGTAAATTTTGAAAATCCTTCTCATTGAAATTACAAACAGAATATACGGTAAACAAAATATATGTTATTTCAAGCCATAGGTTTGGTCTAGTTGTGAAGGATTTTGGTAGTATGTATGAGGTCCTGGGTTTGATCTTCATTGTAACAAAAAAAAATGTTATTTCTTTAGTAAAAAAAAAAATGTTATTTCAATGGTGCAGGAAAAAAAACAGGGAGTATATGATGTTGAAAATTAAATTCATAAATAGAATTATACTACTAATTTCCAAATTTAAAATCAGAAGTAGCGTATATTGGGAAGTTTGGACACCACCAAGGTTGAAAAGGATATCATGTTCATGCATGTTCTTATTTGCAACTTGCAATTCTAAAATGACTTAAGAAATAATATACGTGCAAGTTAGTTGTTACAACTTACAACCATTGAAGTGTACTGACAATATTGAAAGAAATGAATATATGCATTTTTTTAATAATAAATGTATGTGGGTACTAGGTATAGATATTTTATGTGAAAATAATAATAATAAATGTAATATTAAGTTTTTCTTTCGACGGTCCTCATGAGTTTAGTTCAGTTAATAGAGATATCATATATATTATGCAGAAATCGGAGTTCAAACCTCAGACACTCCAATATTCACTTTTAAGGTGAAATTTTCAGTCACCAGGCTACTGGACCATAAAAAAAAAACTTTCTTTCAATAAAGTAGTAGTAGGTACATAGTTTTTTTTTTTTTTTTTTCTTTTCATTATAGACATGTATATGATTTATAATATATAAACTGATTACTTAGTATTTATAATTGACATATAGATCAACATATAGAAATGTATTTATATATATGCAATGATGTCATTGGTATAGGTATAGCATATAGATCAACATTATATGTATTTATGTGAAAATAATAATATACCTAGTAGTAAGTCTTCCTTTTGACCAAGTTTTACTATCTCTATTTCTATTATCTCTTATAAAAATGATAGGAGAAAATATCATTATTATTTACCTGAAGAGTGAAACTTGAACTAAATTTGCTGGCCACCACATTGCCGCTGGCTCAACCAAATATCTTCTAAATATACCAGCCCATCCGAAACCCAATACCTACCATTCAAATTCAAATGCAAATTAACCACCTTTTTTATAATAACAATATTCTTATACTAGTTTAGTTAATTAATTTGAAGAGGAAATTTAAAAAGTTGGTAAATTAGGTAAGGTTAAAACTTGAATCATATATAGCTACATGTCAATCATATAAATTTTACTTTGCAGAGATATTTAATATGTTGAGGTACGATTTTTTTTTTTATTTTTTAACAAAATGGTGAGGTACGAGTTGAAACTAGTAATTTGGTACTATTTATCTAACCTTAATGTGTGAATTTTACCGTTAATTTTTTTTTTTTTTTTTTATAGAAAAAACAACTATAAGTCAAAGTTAAAAAACTATGTACCTGAGTGGTGAGGACTACAAGCAAAGAAACAGCAAATGAGATATGCTGGTGGTAATAAATTTTGACAGCGGTAACAACATGAATGGCATAAACAGTGCCAGCACCAGAGTTAGCAAAAATAGTAATAAGAACATGTTCTTTGACATTGAAAGGACCAGGATTCAATGTGAATTCCCATGATTTTCCTTTGAAGAAAACACGTTTTGTGATTTTTGAAGCCATGAGTTGACCCAAAGGAACAACAGCAATTTGAGCAGAGATTGCTGTAATAGTAAGAGGTTCCGTTCGGTACCAAAAAAATTGGTTGAGGAATGATAAAAGAACACATGAAAGGGTTCCTAGTACCCACATTCGAAACGTGAGAACCGGTAGAGAAGGGTCGTCGGTTGTTGGCACCGTTAGAGCCACTTGTTTGATCGGAGAGTTTTCTTCCTCCGTTTCATCCTCCTTAGATACTACAACGTATAAGATTTAATTAATAAATATATGTAACAAATTAATATGTTAATGAAAAATTAAGAGATTATAAACTAGAAATGAAGATGGATATATGGATATATGCATATATTTTTGCTTACGGAGAGGGGATGTGATATGATCATTTTCTTCGTGTGATGAAGATGCTTCCATATTTGATGATATCTACAATTTGGATTCTAAATATTTGTGTTCTATATATTTTGTTTGTATAAACAATGTTTTTGATTTTTCAAGAGGGTTAAGCAAGCTATGGAGGAGGGTAGAGGAAGAGGAATTAGAGGAGGCCACGACTAATTCACAAGGACAATATATAGATAGGTAAATTGAAGATTCTGAATTAATGGCTAAATTAAGAAATGTCTGGACCACATCCCAGCCTCTAGGACATACAGTCCAATGGATGTCTTTTCACTAAAATAGTTTTAAAATTTAAATAAAGCGTGACATGTAGGAAAAAGAAGTTAAAATGAAGAAGTAATAGTAATCAAATAAGATTAATAAGAAGTTCTGTGAATTTAGCTCAGTTGGTAGTGATATTACATCATATATATATATATATATATATATATATATATATATATATATATGTAGGAATTCTGGTTATCCCACTTATCCACCTTGTGGTCTTGTGGATGAAATTTCTAGTCACTAGACTACTTAACCAAACAAAAACAAGTAATCAAATAATACACCGATGTTTCCCTTCTTAAAGGATCAAGCCAATGAAATGTCTTGTCTCCCTCATGTCGTTCGCACAAGGAAATGGATCGTCTCCTGCCACCTCTCTCATGTTATTTATCATGTGTTTATCTTAGTCGTTCATCTACCAATTAATATCATTGAGCGCATTGTTGAAAGCTGCAACAAATGACTCACAGTTGTGACTTAACAATCACAACACTTTTATGGTTTCTTAAACTCTCTCCCTACTTAATTGAAAGTTTCCCGGGCTGTGGATTGTGTTAAATCAGAAGGGCTATTGAATTTGAATTTATGCAGGAAACAACCGTCATTGACAAAATTTGACCTTGACACCATCAGAATATATAGCTACAAACAACTTCTCTAATATAAATAAGCTTGAACAAGGTGGATTTGGACCAGTTAAACAATAAATATAGCTTTGTTACAATTAAACAAATTCTCTAGACTAGACTATTTACATGCACAAAACACAATTGCATGATATTATAGGGCTGAAATTTGAACCCCAATGTATAAAGGAGTGATTCGGGCCACATTCATCTCAGTATTTTTTTTTTGTGGTGTTACAAAATAACAGGAAAGAAAAAAAAGAAATAAGCATAGACTAAATTCCAAGCTTATCTTTCAAAATGAGGGACTCGAAGCCAGGTGGGGGGGGCAAATCCAGTACATTCGTACAAGACAAGCATATTTAATTCTCATAACCCCATTGGCCTCATGATAGCTCAACTATAGTCGGACGCTTTTTGGAATGGCGATTTCTTTTCTGTTTTTCATGGTCAAAATCCTTATTAGAAGTATGTTTTTGATCAAGAGACGAAGGCTTTTTACCATCGTTTCCATAATCACATAGATCAACATTGCTATCAATTTCATCATCTTCATCAACACTGCTTTCTTCTTTTGAGTCTATTTCACTACCATCAGCAGCCAATGAAATCATGGGCTGGCAACCTGAAATAGCTGACTCTGCAGCAGCCACAGCCTCAGCCTCAGCCTCAGCCTCAGGTGTATGAAGATCAGCAACACCAAGCATCAAATCCTTGCAGAAATTGAAACCGACAATAAATATAATTTAATAATCCACTATTACAAATCACTAATATGACTATAGACATGTAGGTGGAAGGATTATTGATATAAAAAGAGATATAAAACATTGACTGACCATTTCAATAACTTCGGATTCATTTTCAATATCATATTCCTCTGGATGGTCCTGCATATATTTGAATCGGAGATATAAGAAAAAAGGAGGAAAAAATGGTTACAAAACAGTAAAAATTATTTATATCTTCAATTAGAAATCAAGTTTTATTGTGGATCCGTTACTTGCTGAAGCTTTGGCCATTCGATGGTGCCTGCCTGCAACTAGCGAAGGACCAAAATTTGAATGAAACTATTATACAGTCAGATGCTTTGGTGGTGGTGGAATGTATTAGAGGATCTAATTTTATTGCTATTGCTAGTATTGAATTGTGAAGAATTGCCTTGAGAAATGATGAAATGATGATCCTGGAGCTTGAACCACGCCGGGGGCGTGGCAATGTGGCATCTTGGCGCACGGCGTAATACGGGAGGTTTTGGGGGTTGGTTGGTCTGCTGGCTGCGCACGGCGTGAGAGCCTTTCACGCGCGGCGTCGCAGCATCATCATATATGCTCTGTTTTTGTGTTTGCCCCGCCAACTTGAGAGAGAGAAGGAAAAGTGGTTTTTTCTAGGGTTCTCAACATCATTAAGGCTAGATAATTAGAGTGTGTCTCTCTTGGGTATTATCTAGGATTAGAACTCATCTCTTTCATATTGTAAACATTATATTTGAAATCTCTTGGTCACGGAAAGAGATTTGGGAAAAAGGTGGATTTAGGGAAACACTAAATCTTGTAACTCTTTGGTTTGTATCTCTTTGTAATCAAGAAGGAAGTTTGATAGTGGAACGGAGAGCTGCTCCCTCCCCCAGACTAGGTCTTTTTGGACCGAACTGGGTAAACAATTTTCGTGTCTCTTTTATCGTTTTTTGGTAGTTTTAGCTTTTGTTGATTTATTGCTTATTCTCATTCATTGTTGATTTGATTGCTTCAATTCATTTGTCCCACACACTAAATATTATTGGTGTGGTTTTCGCTTTGAATTCACAACATGAATCAATAGTCACAAATTGTAAACTCCTTATGAGTGTCTTTAGTAGGATTTCTATTAATTATGTTTGTAGAGATTTGAATGTTTTGGCTCATAGACTTGTAGGTTATGCTATGCTAGTTGGTTGTAAGACTTGGTTGGGTTATGCTTTTCCTCTAGATGACTCTCCTGTATGTGGTAACTCTTCTATTATTATATGATATGAATGAAGATGTTTGAAGTTTAAAAAAAAAAAGTTTTAACCTTAGCATCATTCTCCAGCCGCTTACTTGCTTCTGACATAACTCCTAGGAAGTCCTTAACTTTCCCTAAAACTGCATCGAAAAATATTGTATTGTTGTAACGTTGTATTGTTAAGCTTTATAAAATTGAACCTCGATTTTACAGTTTAAACTAAGGGCATGTCGATAGTAAAAAAATAGTCTCCCATACAGTCAAACTGTGTTGCCACGTGACGTGGGAGGGAGGCAGCGACATGGCTAAGCCAATCAGAATTTTTGGTGAATTATATAAAAGGGGGACATTGTTTGAAAAAAGTTCACACCAAATATGTCATTCTCCCTCATTTTGTCATTCTTTTAAGGCTTAACATTTGGTCATTTACGTTTATTTTAGGTTTCAATTTAGTCCCTTACGTTTAAAAATTATCAATTTGGTCCCTTACGTTTATTTTAGGTTTCAAGTTAGTCATTTCCGTCAATTTTGTCACATGTGGCAGTCAATTGGCACATGTGAACAGTGACGGATCCAGGAATTTCACTATGTGGGGTCAAAATTATTATTTTTTTTTTTAATTGGAAAAAAAATTATTAAAAATTAAAATCCAAGCACAGGACGTTCTCAGATGAGAGGAAAATATTATAAATCTTATACGAATAGGTAAAAAGGAATAAAACTTAACAAAAAGATAACAAAAAATACACCAATTAAAGTTCTCTAATAAACACCAAACTCTTAAAAAACAACCAGAGAACTAGTAGGGCACCAAAGTACTACAACACAAAGATCGATAACAAAAAGTGCACCAATATGAATTCAAGAATTACAATTGCCCTCTACGGGACTGCATATTTTGAAAGTATTGCATGATATTTTCATTTTCAACACTATCAAATACCTCACTCTCTATGTATGTGACTAAACAATTATTCAGAAAGTCATTCCCCATACGGTTGCGCAATTGGTTCTTCACAAAATTCATTGCTGAGAAACTCCTTTCAACTGTTGCAGTTGCCACAGGCAAAAGTAATGCCAACTTTAGAAGTAAATAAACCATTGGATAAGCAATGTGTTTTTTAGTTTCCACCATCATTCCTGAAAGATCACTAATTCCATGTAAATTAGAAAATTGTTCACTAGAACGAACATCCATGATATAATTTTCAAGTTGATTGTCGAGTCCAATAAGCTCCACAGAAGAAAATTCCGACGGATAAAATCGAGCCATATTAATCAATTTTTCCTTGTCAAATGCAAAAAATGAATCTTGTGGATTTAAGCTTGCTACACAAATAAGCAATTCACTATTCACCTCTGTAAATCTGTTATTAAGCTCTTGAAGTTGTCTATCAATCACTTTATAAAATACTTCAACTTGAAAGTGATGCAAGTTTGAAACTGTTTCAACATTACGCTTTGGTTTCCCATGTAATGTGAATACATCATCCATATTTACAATTTCAATATCTTTCTTCTTACAAAACAATGTCACTTCATCAAGTAAATTACACCAACCATCTTCTCTCATGTTTTGCAATCTTGCCTTTGACACTTTAACAAATGTCATAGCATTTACAATATCTTGATCTTTTCTTTGCAATGCTTGAGACAAATCATTAGTAATTCCCAATATATTTCTCATCAAAAGCAATTTAAAAATAAACTCAAAAGATTGCAAAGTATTCTTCAATAGACGGGCTTCAACTCTTTGTTCTGCTTTTGAGCCTTCTTTCACAATTGTATCAAGCACATCACACACAGAAGGAAACAAAGAAACTAACCTCAATAATGTACCATAATGTGAACCCCATCTAGTATCTCCAGCTCTTGTTAGTGTGCTTTCTTGATTCAAGCCACGACCACTAGAAATTTCTCCACTTTCTAATCCTTCATTTACATTAAGAGATTGATTTTCTCTAAAAATATCTCGGCGCTTGCACGATGCTCCAACAATATTAGATAAATTGTTAATTTGAATGAAAAACCAAGCAATATCATCATCCTTTTTAGCAACCGCCACAAGTGCCAATTGGAGTTGGTGAGCAAAACAATGAACATAGAATGCACATTTATGTTCTTTTAAGATCAAACTTTTCAGGCCATTAAATTCGCCTTGCATATTACTAGCTCCATCATATCCTTGTCCACGAACTCTTGACAAGCTTAAATTGTACTTTGCAAATAGTGACTCTAATGATAACTTTAAAGATATAGCACTTGTATTTGCAACATGGACAACACTAAAAAACCTCTCAATGACATGCCCTTTCTTGTCTACATAACGTAAAACAAGAGACATTTGCTCCTTAACCGAACTGTCTCGAGATTCATCAATTAAAATGGAGAACAAATCACCATTAATATCACAAATAATAGCTTTTGAGGTCTCACGAGCAGCGGCTTTCACAATATCTTTTTGAATGTCAGGTGCCACTAATTTGAGATTCCCACGACATTGTCTCAATACTTTATCAATCTCTTCATTATGACTAGTAAGAAAATGTAGAATCTCGAGAAAATTACCTTTTCTCTTTGAGTTCACTGATTCATCATCACCGCGAAATGCTATCCCCAACTTCAAAATAAGTCGAATACAATCAACTGTTGCAGTTAAATGAATTCGATATTCCCTCTTGATCAAGTCAGATTGTTTGTTAATAGCAACCTCAATATGTTGTTTTTGATTCATCAGTGCATTACATTTTCTCCAAGCATGATTGTGAGCACTATTAGGGCCTCCAACATGGATGCTGAGCCTCTCTTTCTTTTTCCAGTTTGAAAATCCTTCGGTAACAAATGCATCCCAACCTTTGTTTTCTCCTATCTCATATCTCATAAGATAACAACATAAACAAAACACAGCATCTTTTGATACACTATATTCCAACCAATTACCAAATTCAAGAAACCAATCAGGATTAAACTTACGTAAAGACGACCCAAATTGTCTTTGCGGAAAATTATGCTCCTTTGGTTGGCAAGGCCCTTTTTGTAGATAAGCTCTTCGAATTTCATCTCGATCGTTTGGATGATAACACAACATTTGATTCCTCTCTCCAGGATCAGCAGGAAGATTTTCCAAATCAACATCTAAGAATGATTTTTTAAAGGATGGCCCTATTTGTTGTGTTGATGTATTTTCCATTTCATTAACTTGTTGAGATTCTGATGTTGATTTTCTTTTGAAATATTTCTCCATTTCTAACCTATTAAAAAATATAACCTAATCAATAACTTGATAAACATTTTTCATCTCTAATACAAGTAAAATGTTAAAAATAAAATAAAAATTGAGGCCAGAAATGTCAAATAACAACAATAGTACTATGTAAGAGTAAGACAAAAATAAGAATGAAGGGAAAAAAGACTTACTTGGATTATTGTCTCTTAACCTAATTGCAATAAAGGACAAGAAGAACTAAGATTTAGAAAAGGAACACACTTGCAGTCACGATGAAGAAAGAAGGAGTAGGACACAAAGGGTTAAATTATTATTAATTTTCTATTCTTGATTGTGTTTGTGTGTGTAAATGAACAAGAAAGAAAAGAAGGGTTTCTTACTTGCTTTTACTGACACAATTGGAACTTTGGAAGAGAGAGATACGCTACACAACACAATGCCTTTTCATTTTCTTTTCTTTTTCTAAAATAAAAAAAAAACAATAAAATTAAAAGGTCATTTATGTTCTCAAATAGACTATAGTACAGAAAGTTAATATGTGGTGTGGGGACATTTGTGTATTTCATGTGGGGGCCATATGTCAAAATTACATATTATTGGTTAAAAAATAAGAAGTGAGTGGGGTCAGCTGCCCACATTTGGTTCCACTTGCATCCGTCCCTGCATGTGGACTGACACATGGCACTTGGACACACTGACACGTGTACTGTTCAAACGGTGTTAGTGACAAAATTGACGGAAAGGACTAACTTGAAACCCAAAATAAACGTAAGGGACCAAATTGATACTTTTTAAACGTAAGGGACCAAATTGAAACCTAAAATAAACGTAAGGGACCAAATATGTAGTTAAGCCTTCTTTTAAAAAAATTATTTTTATTGTTGTTTTTATTTTAGTTAGTTTCGTGGCATTATAGTCAGTCGTCGGTTACTCATATCGCTTTTATTGGCGTTGTTTAGTCACCATGATTGGGAGCGACATGGTAATCGACGATGGACTTTTTGTGTCCTAATTGAGAATAATATGACTAATTGAAATGATTGCCACCAAGTTGGATATTGGAGTGTCTTATCCTACTAAACTGGTAGGTGGTAGTAATCAAAAAACAAGTGGGACTTGTGGGCCAAACTCTCCGCCCTTATTTATATCTTTGTTTACTACTTAGGTGCAAACCCATTGAAAGTTTCAGCTGATGAGTCACCTTCAATCTCCGTTACGGGGACAAAATTTTAAAAGAGGAACTTGTTTACTTTATTAAATTAGAACTTGAGATTTTGGGAGAAAGAGGAACAAGTTCAGCTTTTGGGGATCAGTTCTTCTCTCTTTGTTGGATTGGATCCGTCTCGTTTGGTTTTATTTGATTTGGTTCGGTTTGCTCCACTTTGGTTATGTTTGTTTCGATTTGTCTTTGTTTGATTCCATTTGGATTTATTTGAATTGGTTTGTTTGGTGTGATAGTGCTCACAATTTGTTTGTGAAGCACCATTTTTTTTTTGACACAAGTGAAGCACCATGTTATTATGTTTCTTTTGGATACTTCGTGAGTCATGATAGTACTAATAATTTGTATGTTTGGATAGCGAATGCTTGCAATCTGTTTGTGAAGCACCGTGTTTAGGTGCTTCTTTTGGTTGTTTGGTGAGTAAAAATAATGTTCACGATTTGACTGTTTGGTTTCGTTTGGTTTTGTTCGGTTCAATTTATCTGGTTTCGGTTGCATAGTTTGGATTTAATTTGATTGGTTTGCTTTAGTTCTTTGTTTTGATAGTTCCTCACTTCAGCTGTTGCGTCATCTTAGGTTGCTCTTCTTCGTGGACAGTGCTATTAGTTGGTTTAGTTTATTTGCTAGAGGTTAATTTTGTAACAAGCTTAATTAAAGCTTAGTAAGTTTTAGCTTAAAGAGTAGTATTTTGAGTTTATATTATTGAATATGTTTTTTTTTGTTTGACAAACTTTCGATCCTTCTTTGTTGATGCATTGTGAGTTTGAGGGGAGGTGTTAGATAGTAATATATTGGGCTTAAGATATCGGGCTTTTATATTTCTAAGTTATTATAGTCTAGTCCATTAGGGTTTTCTATATATTCTCTTGTAACTATTGTTCTTTGAGTAATGCTAATTCCATTGTAATTTTATCAAACCCTAGTCTTTTGTTCCTTTGGATTTCTCTCTTCGCTTCGATTGATTGTATTGTTAACACATTGCACATATCGAGAAGGCATGTGGACTTCTTCACGAGACCGTTCACTACTGATGTGTTATCACTCTCCAAAATTATTGATATGCCACAACCTGAGGATGTGTTGTCGTTCCTTCTGTGACGAGAATTTGTGATATATCACTTTGTCCAACATGCAATAGCGATGATTTCTCCATTTGAATCCCTAATCACACATTTAAAGCTCCAAATGAAGTCGAAATTTATAGCGGCGTCGACATTGACTTTGTAAATGTTGATGGGAGACGGTTTCAAGGTTAAGATCGATGAAGCTATCATGGTTGCATTATGGCTGTTTGGATTTTGCGACGAAATGGGGGATTTACCATCCTTTGAGGTTTTCAATCCTCTTTGATACTCCTGAAGGTAAAAAATAGCATTTTTAATTGATTGTTGAATTGAGATTTGTTTATCTTCAAAGATCTTTTGATTTCGGGGATCCAAACCAAATCTTCTTAATTAGCTCAATCACATTCTTTGAAAGTATAATTAAGATTTCATAGTTAGTGATGCGTCTTGGCAATTAATAGAACAAGTTAATGTTTTTGTTCTACATTTGATGATGATATATGGACTCCTTGTAGATAGGCATGACAATGGGGCGGGGCGGGGATGGGTTTACCCTCCCCAAACTCAAACCCATAAAGTTCGGGTTTCCCCAAACTCATCCCAAATTCGAGCGGGAATGAAAAGCATAACCCCAAACCCATACCCAACGGGGATTGGGTATCCCCAACGGGTTTCGGGTATCCCCGTTACGCCTCTTTCCACATGAACTTATATTGTATTTTAGTATATTTTGTTTATTAAAAAAAGAGTTAAATGTCCAAAATTATTTTCTCTCAACAATATTTTTTTAAATAAAGAAAGAAATAGAGAAAATGATTTGTTTAATACTCAAATTAAAAATAAAAAATAAACATATATGTAATTTAAGAGATTGTTTAAGCGATTCTAATTTAAAAGAGATGAAATATAATTTTTAGTATAAGCGGGGCGGTTTCGGGGACGGGTTCGGGGTGAGTATCAATGTACACATTACCCGCCCCAACCCCATATTTTGAAACCCGAACCCAAACCCGAACCCAAACCCAGTCAACTTGTGTTTTTCCCGTCAAAGCGGTTATGGTTTGGGCTGGTACCCGCAGATATGAGTTTTATTGTCATGTCTATTTGTAGAGATAGTTATAAAGATGTAAGCTGATAAAGATCTAATTTTCTCTTGGATATAATATTTGTTGTCTCGAATGTTTTCTTTTTCTTTTTTATATTGGAATAGTGACTTAAATTTCCTCTTGGATCTATTTTTTTTTTATTTCCTCTTTAAATTTCTATGTGTCGATCCAATTCAGTGATACTCCTATAACTAAGTACAAATCATAATTTCTTGTAAAAAAAAGAAAGAAAGTACAAATCATAATTTATATATTTCAACGATAAAATATACTAGTATATACTACTAGTTTATTATTAATATAAACTGCACAATTTTTGTAGTTTGACATTGATCTTTGTGTTAGCCCCTTGTTAAGAAGTTTTTATGACAGTATAGTTGAAATTTTTTTAGTTCAATCAGGAATGTATGGGAGGTTCAATCAACCTCCTTCCCCAGAGGGAGCTCTCCCTGTAGTTCACGACAACAAAAGAGTCGTTCATGAACGAGAAATCTAAAAACGTGATGTGTGGTTCTTGCCTTTTAATTTTTCAAATTGGGTGAATAATATAAAGAAACTTGTACAAAACTATGATTTAGACTAAGCATTTTTATTATCAAGACAAGATGCGAAAGAAAAGAAAAGTCATATTTAGTACGTGAGAATAATTTTTGGCCAGACTTTATTTACTTCACGGCCGAACTTTAAATTAATTGGCCCATTTCCCCGAGAACTAAAGCTTAGTAAGTTTTAGCTTAGAGTAGTATTTTGAGTTTAGATTATTGAATATGTTTTTTTGTTTTGTTTTTTGTTTGACAAAATCTCGATACTTCTTTGTTAATGCATTGTGAGTTTGATGGGAGATATTAGATAATATTGGGCTTCTGATATCGGGCTTTTATATTTCTAAGTTAGTATAGTCTAGTCCATTAGGGTTTTCCAAGTTAGTATAGTCTAGTCCACTATGATTTTCTATATATTCTCTTGTAACTATTGTTTTGTGAGTAATGCTAATTCATTTTAATATTATCAAACCCGGGTCTTTTGTTCCTTTGTACTTCTCTTTTCACATTGATTGTATTGTTGACACAATGCACATATTGAGAAGGCATGTGAACTTCTTCACGAGGCCGTTCACTACTGATGTGTTATTACTCTGCTAAATTATTGATATGCCACAAACCCAGGATGTGTTGTCGTTCCTTCTGTGACGAGAATTTGTGATATATCGCTTTGTCCAACATGCAATAGCAATGATTTCTCCATTTGAATCCCTAATCACACATTTAAAATTTCAGCAATTATATGAGTTAACAAATGACTTGTAGTAGGTAAAGTTGTTCTACCTCCACAACGAAGCACGTAACCCCCTAACCATCACCGCTTAAACACATTTCATTATAAGGAATATAATCTAATTCACATGCATTTGTATGTACACATCTAAAAGAACATGATATCGACTCTCACTTGAGTATATAGACAAAATCTCTTGATTATTCATGAGAAATTTGCATATGCTAGTTGTAGATATTTTTTGTTGACGCTTGATTGTCGAAAGATATATCTCTCTCAATAGTTGATTGAAATATATCTAAAAAAAAAAAAAAAAATATTAAAAGCTTATTAAGAAATTACAAAAATATTACATATTATGAGTAAAAAAGTTGAACTAAAGTATCACTTTATAATATCAAAATATTGAGTCGGTAAATTACATTTCAGTAACACGTGTATTTCCAAATCTCAATTAACATAAAAGTAAATATCTCCCGATACGAAATGAAACTTCATTGCGATATTCATGCAACTTCAAGTCTACACATTACTATTTTTAATTTGAATCAAATAAAAATAAAAATTCAAAATAGATAACAATCTTCTCAAAAGGACGGAATCTCACTCACTCCCCTCTATATATCTCTCTCTGCCTCTTCACATTTAATCTCACTACCATGTAACCTTAACATCTCCCTGAATCCTGATTAACACTTTCGGGGGCAAAATAGTAATCGCAACACTATCCACGTTGGCCGTTCAACCAAACCCACATTTCACCCTATAAATACCAAACCCCTGTAATAGCATTTTCAAAAATCACAGACTCAGGGAGAGAAAATTCCCGAGAAAATGCAAGAAAGAGAGGGGCAGAAAGAGCTATGAGAAGAGACTACATAACTACATTAGCTAGTGATTGTGTCAGTGTAAATGGCGAAAACTTGAAAAGCTAAAAAAAAAAAAAAAAGACACTGCAAAATCTAAACAATTGAACAGTTTAAAAAAAAAAATCATCACCGCGTTTTTTTTCCCTTTTTTGTTACGTCATTTTCTTCTCCGACGACACTATGAATCGTTTAGGGTTCAAAACTGAAGTGTTTGAAGGCGACGTGCGTTTAGGCGAACTTGATTATTTTCCTGTAACCGCTTTTCAGAACTTCCGATTTCCGAACAACGAGATTCGCATCCACCATAGAACTTACCGTAGTGAACGTTGTCCTCCTCTTTCCATTCTTCAATCGATTTCCGCTTTCAATGTTCGATGTAAACTCGATTCCTCACTTTCCGTTGAACAACCGCTTTTAATCAACCTTCACGCTTCTTGTTTTCATGAAATGAAGGTGAAGAATGATGATAACAAACTGAAAATCTTCATTTCGAATTTGATTATTCATTATTGGTTATTATTATTATGATTTTTACTTGAATTGTTCTGATTTTGGAAATTTGATTTGAAATTGTGCGTTTTAGACTGCGGTGGCTGTGGTTGGGGATGAGGAGCTTCATCTGGTGGCCATGCCGAGTAAGAGGAAGAAGTTTCCGTGTTTTTGGTGTTATGCTGTTCCTGTGGGACTTTATGATGCCTGTATGGGGATGTTGAATTTGAGGTGTCTTTCAATTGTGTTTGATTTGGATGAGACTTTGATTGTTGCGAACACCATGAAGTCGTTTGAGGATAGGATTGAGGCGTTGAGGTGTTGGCTTTTGAGGGAGAGTGATCCGTTGAGGGTGCAAGGTATGTCTGGTGAGCTGAAGCGTTATTTGGAGGATAGGTTGTTGTTGAAGCAGTTTATTGAGATGGATTCTGTGGTTGATAGCAATGGGAAGTTGTATCAGGTTCAGATGGAGGAAGTTCCGTCTTTGTCTGAACAGAAAGTTCTTCGCCCTGTTGTTCGGTTGCAAGATAGGAATATTGTTCTTACTCGAATCAATCCTGAGGTTTATATTTCTAGTCTCTCAATTGAATATTATATTTGTCTATTTGTGTGTGAGTGTGAGTTTTGTTTAATATGATTTGTGGTTAATTGTTTTTGATTTATGGATGGAGTGTGATTGATGGTAACTTGAGAGTGCTTGTTAATGATTTAAGATCCAGATTCAATAAATTGACAAAAGCTTGCTGCGATTCGTTTGATAGTAGATGGTTAGGACTTAGGAATTGATATTGTTTTGTGAAGCACACTAACACCGGACACAACACTGATACTAACATGTCTTCTTTATTAATTTGAGAAAATGAAAGTAATTTATTGTAACCACACACATGCGGCGATGTTGTATTGGTTTCAGACACTAGACACACTTCAATATGAAGTAAGTTTTGGCACCACATAGATAATGCTTAATGACAAGGAATGAAAGTAGAACTAGGTACATAGTGGATTTATTCGATCTGAAGTGGGGTAGTACATAGATAATGCTTAATGATAAGAATGAAAGTAGATCTAGGTACACGAATGGACTTATATATAATGAATCTTTTGCAAAGAACACCTTTCTTTCATGTCAATTCATATTTATAGTTGCTTATATCTAGCACAAATGGCCAGATTTCAGATGTGAGACTGAGTGCTTCCCTTATCCTCAAACAAAAGAAATAACTGTTATTTTTTTTTCATGCCCCTCTTGCACTTGTTTTCGGGTCGAATGGGGCAAATTTTTTATGTTTATGATCTGTATCAGTATAGGGTCAAATGGGTCTCCACTCTCCACTTTCCTAAATAAACATCTTTGACCTTTGTGTCTTGCATAATTCCTTGGGGCACATGTTGTTTTTGACTTATTCATTCCTGCTTTTACTCAGATATTTGGGTTTACTTTTCAAAGCTTTGGATCATAAGACAAGTATTTTATGCTGTTACTTTTGGCCGTATAAGAAATGCATTGTTACCAATGCAAAAGTGAAACTTAGGAATAACTTGTTTTTCTGGCATTTTGTATTTAGGGCGATTGGTCATTTAAGGGTTTTGGGGTTATATATGTTGTTTCAAATTTGATTTTTGTTTGTTTATTTTAATTTTTGCTTGTACGACTTTTTGGCCTGTAGCAGCTTCATATGTGTTCAAAGTATAATTTATAAGTGCCATTGTTGAATGATGAGGGCTAGTTTGCTAGTATATGTTAGTGTTATGTTTGTGGGTGGGGATCTGAGGCATTAAGTCTTAATGAATTTATATGCTTACAATTTACTTGGGTGGCCATTTTTCAAATCTAATTCATTTTGTTTAATTTTCCAGTAATTTAGCATATTTCTTCCTCCTCCTCTTGAGAGTTAATAGATTTAAATGTAAAACCGACAATTTTCTATGAATTTGTTTATATGCATTGTAATTGCATTTAATTGGTGTAGCTGTGTTTGGCATCATTTTGGTATGCCTATGATTGATTCTCAATTATTACTACTTCAAATAGATTCGGGATACTAGTGTACTAGTGAAGTTACGGCCTGCTTGGGAAGATTTAAGATGCTATTTAACTGCAAAAGGACGAAAGCGGTTTGAAGTGTATGTTTGTACTATGGCTGAAAGAGATTATGCTTTGGAAATGTGGAGGCTTCTTGACCCAGGGGCACATCTTATAGGTTCAAAGCAAGTATTTGATCGTGTTATTTGTGTTAAATCAGGTACGACTCATATTGTGTCTTTAGTGTGTGTACCTTCCTCAATGCTTTTTAGATGATTTGGAGTTGAGCTTTTTTTTTTAACAAGCATTTGGAGTTGAGCTTGTATTGAAACCTTATCAACATTTTGAATACAATTTTTTCTATGGGGTTTTGTTGATTCTTGTAGCAAATACAAGTTGTGCAAGTTTGTTGTTCTAGGCTTCTAGCTACCATGTTTTATTATGTAGTGTTGTTATTCTTATAATGGTTAATTTATTTTTGCTGTTGTTTGTGTCCTTATGGAGTAATTTGCAGGCTCCAGAAAATCTTTACTAAATGTTTTTCACGATGGTATGTGCCATCCAAAAATGGCAATGGTGATTGATGACCGTTCAAAGGTTTGGGAGGACAAGGACCAGCCCAGGGTTCATGTTGTCCCTGCATTTAGTCCTTACTATGCTCCTCAAGCAGAGGTACTGGCTTATGTATATTATTATAAAAAAAAAATTCTCCTCTAACATTCTTAATTGAGCATTCAGTATTTTTGTTTTTTTCCATTAGACAGCCAATGCCGTCCCAGTTCTATGCGTAGCGAGAAATGTTGCATGCAATGTCAGAGGTTGTTTTTTCAAGTAAGTTATATCATCAAAAGTATTTTATTAGCTCAAATATCCTTCACTCTATGCCTTTAATTTATTGTCCCTGTGCCTAGAGAATTTGATGAGAACTTTATACAAAGAATTGCTGAAATCTTCTTTGAAGATGAGGTTGTAAATTTACCTCACCCTCCGGTTGTGAGCAGCTACTTGATGTCTGAGGTATTGGATTGGAATAGATGTGATTCTTAATTCATTGATGATTATTTGTCACCTGTGAATATGTATTATCATTTTGACATTGTAGATGCTTGTTTATCTGTTGGTTTAATATTGGCTAATCTACTGGATGACAGGAGGCGCCGAATGGTAATGGTAATGCTTATGTCCCCGTCAGTGAAGGAATGGGCGGCACAGAGTTTGAACGGAGGTTAAACCAACCTGTAAGTACATGTTTGTTTCAACGTTGACAATGGACATTCACAGGAAAAATTATGTTTCCACTCTAAATGGAATTTGAAATTTTCTTTGGTTTATTTGAGTTTTTTTTAGCTAATTAGGTTTGGCCTCAAACATTGGTTAACATGGAAGTAATAGGGCTGTTGCTTTTTCCGTCTAAGAGATTTCACATGCAGTTTTACTCTGTAACCTTTATACGATATTATAAAACTACCTTTTCCATAATTACACATTCAAAAGTACTTTTGTTTGTAATATCCAAACAAATTTTGTCAAAAGTACATTTTTAAAAAGGTACCCATACATAAATCATGCCATTGCAAAGACGCTTTTTGCAAAATGTGGTGTAATCAAGCTTAAGTTTGTAAACTTTCATTCAAACATACTCTTAAGTTTCCATGTTTCTTAAAGTGTTACTTGCAATCTCTGTTATAGCAACATTTTCTCAAACTTTCTTGCAAATCTTGGTGGGGTATTTCTTATAGTGTGTATGTGATGAGTTTTCAGGCCTGTAGTACTTTATATGTGCACTGAACTTTTGTAGATAGTACAATAATCTTGGTATTTTTTATATGTTATTCTTTTCAGGATGATAAGGTTTCTGCTGATTTAGTCAGTCGACCCATGGCAAACAGTGCTGATTTCAGACATGAAAACTCTCAGCCAACTGCTGGCATGATTCCAAATGTCACAGGCCACAGATCTTCAAGGCCCATAATTCCTTCTCAGAGTATTGGACATTTTTTTATGTTGTTTGGGTTTCTATATTGTGGTTTTCAAAATTTATGCTATCTTTTAATATTATCTTTCCCAACCTTGTCTCAGAACCTAGTCTGCTGGGACCTCCAGTCAAACATTGTGGCAATTTTATTGATCGTGAATATGACATGAAAAAAGGACTATTGACTATGAGGCATGATATAAGATGTCAAAGTTCAGCTGAACCTCCTCTGATATTGAGGCCACCCGTTCCAGTATACTGTGTAGTCACCTGACTGGTATACACCCTTTTTTAATGAGGTTGAGACCTTAGAGGCACCATTTGCTAACTGGGTTTCACAGTCTGGTGCTTTTCAAAAATAGGACAGAACATAAGTATAGTTTTGTTTCACAGTCTGGTGCTTTTAAAAAATAGAACAAAACTGGATGTCAGTTTAAGAAAATGGTACATGTTAATTCCACTAAAGGGGGTGAAACCAAGGAAAACAAACCATTGAGTTCCATTTTGTCCGCCAATCAAATACTGAAAGATTGATCTGGGCTTAAGCAATACTGTGCTTCAAAGTTCTGTTAAATGAATAGATTCCATATGTTTTTGCACATATTGATGTTGATGTATATGGTCGATTGTTTGAGGAGTGTTGAATTTTGTGCATTTATATGACAGCTTCCCCCGCTCCCATGGTCCCATTCTTAATTTCATGCAGTTTTAAAAT
The DNA here is from genome assembly GCF_020283565.1 of Trifolium pratense. Lineage (NCBI taxonomy): Eukaryota > Viridiplantae > Streptophyta > Magnoliopsida > Fabales > Fabaceae > Trifolium > Trifolium pratense. The sequence continues at coordinate 70,671,482 of NC_060060.1, forward strand.
TTTAGTTCATCTTACTGAATTTTCCAATCTTTTCTCTATCTGATTTCAAGAGCTGGTGAAGTGCAGATAATTTGTACAAGCTTGTTTTTAAAATTCTCATTAGCACTATATTTTCTTCTGCTGTTTATAATCATTGATGTTTTGTTATGGACCAAACTATTTGCAGAGGATGCAATATCTCCGAATCACGCGTCTTCTAATGGCAGAGATTTACAAAATGAAGTTGGAAAATTGAACTTTATACCATCTCTATCTATTAGAATGCTGCTAGAAATTGGGAGGCGGTTGTCCAAAAAGGTATGCATGATTTTTGCACTCAAGTGAGCATTTCTTTCCTATATTTTTTTTTTTATGAAATGTATTTTTATGTATTCCTTTTAATAGGTTGAATTTAGGTCAGTTGTAAGCACCAGCAAAGACTTGCAATTTTCAGTGGAGGTATGTGAAAATTCTGTTTTATTTTTTAACGATTATATACTAGTGTAGTTTTTACATGTGGTCGACGTCGTTATTTACTTGGCCCCATTTAGTATTTGTTATATTATATAAGATGGATTAGCTGATTAGTGGTATTTGATCTGTAAGAATTTTTTTATGTGGTATTTTGTAGATTAATGATTATCAAGATCTAATATTTATTGACCTGCATGATAGTGGTCAGATTAGATGATCTGTTTTCCATTTGGCTTTATCTCATAATTTACTTTAGATGCTTTCTTGGTTTTGTACTTGAAGCAATTTATCATTAACCAAGACACTATGTTTGGTCTACTGGTGAGGGGTTTGAGTAGTATGTATGCGGTCTTAGGTTCATGACTCTAATGTAACCAAAATAAAAAATTTATCTTGAACTGCTTGAGTGCCCAATGTCATTTCCCAGTCTTCTATCATCATCTTAAATGTTATTTGCTTTGCACTAAATTTCCTGTAAAAATGTCATTGTGGCCTAATAGTATGCATTGCCACTTTTGGTTGCCATTGCTCCTCATATTTGCAAGTTACCGTGTTTTAACCTTTGTTGGCAAAGTTGTCACATGTTACCGTGTTTTCTGTTTTATATTACTCATAACATGTGTTTGAAATTGTCTGATGCCTTGGTTTAGGTACTATACACTGATGAGAAAATAGGCTTTGGTATGGGTAGGACAAGGAGGGATGCTCAACAACTAGCTGCCGAGAATGCCCTTCGCAGCTTAGCAGGTATGAGAAGTTTATCCAAGCTATTTCAATATTGTGTTTGTGATATTCTTTTATAGCGATGAAAAGAAAATTAATGGAACATAGGGATCTATATTTATAGTTTTGTCAAACAATTATGTGTTTATTTATTATTAACTGTCATTACATTTGGTGGTGGGACATTATTCGTTGCTCTTTATAATCTATGCATTGTATAGAGAACTTTCTTTTACCTTTATGGTGATAGCATTTCCATGGTGCTTGTTCAAGCGTTCTAATATGCCCTTGCAGCACCATCTATGCATGTAGAACAGTTCCCTAGTTTCTTTGTTGGTGATTTGTGAAATTTTACCCATTGAAGCATTTTAAGCTTATAAAAAATACATGATTAATACTTTACAGTGAGTTCAAATTGAAGAATAGCTTTGGTAACTGTATTTCAGTTTGTTAGTTATTTGTGCACTAAATCTTTCTCTGTGAGTATGTGAAGGTAGAAATTAGCATACATTCTTGAGGAAATATTTCTCTACATGGTTCTGATGACTAGTGGCTATGTGCATGTTGGTTGTTTCATGAAATTAGTTTGTTTTCATCTAATTTATTTTGCTACATTGATTTTCTTTTTAGCCTCTTCTTTACTGAACCATATATTAAACTGCTAAGAGCATTTTTGGTGTATATAATTGCAGAGAAGTATGTAACAAATATGGAGCCTCTATGTAAAGCTGTTAATAGAGAATTGGACGATCTTTCTCTTGAACACGAAAATGGTTTCTTGTGGGATGAGGTCAATCCGGAATCCAGTGAACTGCAGACAGAAGATGGATTACAAAGAGAAAGTGCTTCAGAGGTGGGGATATTTTGTGCTTTTGATAGTTGATTTAACCTGTTTTGATTAAGAAACTAGGTGATGCTTGGATAAGGGGTAATGTGGACTGGATATTCCAGATTGTTTATGGAAATGTGTAGCATCAATGTGAAGACTAAATCACTGAATGTGGAGTGAACTGGCTTCATGTCTGCTACTGCTTTCTTAGACAAGCTTCTTAAATTCCTACTTAAAAGGTAATGGATTGGTGTCAGTCCTGGTATTTGCCCATTATCCAAGTACTCCCTTGTAGTCATTTCAATTTTCAGCCATAATGCTATTGCATGCTTCTTATTTATTGTTGCTTTCAAATTCATTTGGGAATACAAGAAGGAATCAATGATTTTTAATGAGTTTATGCTGTGTGGGTTTAATTATTCTCATAACGGTGGTTTGAGGGAGGGGTCTAGTCATGGAATTTTTACAGAATCAAATAATTGGTACTGCAAGATTAACTTAAATCGGTCGTTTTTGGAATATTTCATTATGTGGTTTGCTGTATATTTTACCTTTGGTAAAAAGTTGATCTATCTTGTGACAATTTACTGATTTTCAGGCTTCAGATGCTGAGACCCGGCCATTAAAATCCAATCCTGTAAATCAGCAAAACGAAAAACGTAGCTTCCCAAGGTAACTTAAGCTACCATTGTTTTGTTCAAGGAAAAAGAGTTTTCTTTCTTACATGTATAGGGGAATAGGTGGGGGTGGGGGTGGGGGGGTACATTTGCTTGTAAGTTAGGTTTGATCTATCTATGACTGTGCTTTTTGTCCCTATTTTTGGTCTCAAGCTTTTCCTCTATATATTCCTTGGTTATTTTCTTCATGTTGTAGGTCGCACGACTTTAAAATTTTATATTTCCCTAAATCTTGATCTATATTTTAAAATCATTCTTTAGTTTTCCCCTTTAGTTAAACACGAAGATTTTTGAAACCACTAGCTTTAGTTGTAGGAGTGAGTGTTGTATTCCATATAATAGATCTTTGTGCTTAGTTTTCTTAGTTGTGATTTCAGAACGCCTCAGCCTGTATCTAGCAAACGATTGAAGGAATGAAAATTTTGCTAAATGAACAAGAACTACCATCATTGCAGCAACTGAAGAATGTGCCATTCATGAGACAGCAGTTTGGAGGCAAAATGATTTTATCGATGTGCTCTGCTCATCCAAAACCTCTAGCATAGTGGTTTTAGGTATGCTGAGAGGGGATTTCCCCTGCTAATTTCTGTTGTATCACAGAAAACAAGTTATTAGTCGCGGTTTCATCTGGGTCAGTTGTTCATTAGGAGGGAATGTACTCAGAACCTAAGCAAAATTTTCAATAGGATCTCAATGTTGGCAAAATAGTGCACATGCAATTATCACATTATTCATTTAGTTTCAAATGTATTCTAAATATTACAAACTTAATATTATAAAAGTCTCGATAAATACCAATAGAGACGAATCTCATTAACATGTTCTAATTTTAGAGATCATTTTAAAATATTATTAACTTAGAAGATTAGGTTAATACAGTCGTACAATTTTAATGATTAAATTGAGTATGTACTCTAATATACCTCAACATATGAAAAGCATTAACGAAGCACCCTTATTCCCATTTGGAAAAGTAAAATTTGTTGACAATATGAAATCTCTGAAATACTTGTTTCTCTTTTTCGTGATTGGGGGGAGACGTGCCGGACAAGCGAGTACGAGAAATCCGGGAACTCCTTAAACAAATCCTTGTGTTCATTTTAATTTCCTTTATTGCTTTAATCTTGTCGTTAATTGTGTTGGAAATTGATTGATAAATTTGTGTGCGAAAGTTCCTTTGTAACTTCCATACCAATTGTTTGATAAAACACTTGTGGTGTATTTTGAAATTGTTTTCAAAGAAAACCTTGTTGATTGCACACCAAATGTTTGTAAAAAGTAAAAAACACTTGTTATGAATATTCATTGATATTTGATCAAACTAACGAACCTTGCACACAATTTTTTCGATTAATTTACCAAACTAGTTTATCAAAGTTTGTATATTCAATTGAAGTAATTGATTACTCGATTGAACACTTTAGTTACACTTTTATAAATGAATTCACGGTTTTCGATTATCTCGCGTTACTCTCTTTTTTGAAAAACTTTCGAAGTTGAAACTATGACTTATTCATCTCCCCTATAAGTCGTTAGTCATACGTCTAACATTATGTACTCATAAATTTGTTCTCACATTGTCATCGTAAGTTAACAGAAGGAAAGGCGAAACATGATTTCCTGATATAAAACTTGACACAGTTATAAATCAGAACCATCCGATATAAAATTAATGGTTAAGATTGTTCTGTACTGGTTTTGTTAAGATTCAATATAAACCGACCATTTTGGAATGAATGGCTGAGATCTACTACTGCATGTAACTGTGAGATTTTGTAACACCAGTGCATCATGATCCACGAAAGGCTACAACTGATGTTTGAGGTTGAACTTTATATGTTGTTGTTCGGTCCTCACTAGATGTGACTCTGGCAGAAAGCAACAATTTCTTTCTGATAAGAAATGTAAAAATATTGTCATAGAAAGTCAGATTCTGCTTTTGTTAAACTAGCTTGTAAACTTTTGAAACCAGAATACTAGCTTCTATAATGTCTACTATGGATGAATTAACTCTGGAGTTACAATTGTCACCGCACCGGCCGCAAGAATGTCCTCATGAACCACCCACAGCTATACTAACTTCTCACAAGCTACTCATATCATAGTATTCTCCCAAACATTGATGCTTAACCTCAACCTTTCTTCAAGCAGCACCTTATTGATTGGCACATAAGTACTTGATTTGATGGGTTCTTTTTTATTGCTCTTTTTCATTGTTGTGTGGTCGGAATAAATAGTTAAGTTTGTTTTAGACATAACAATTACAGCACCTTTATGGTTTCTTAAACTTTGTCTCTTGAACAAAGTGGATTTGGACAAGTCAACAATAAATATAGCTTTGTTAAAATTAAACATATTCTTAAGACTAGACTGTTTAGATGCATAAAACACAATTGCATGATATTATAGGGCTGAAATTTGATGAACCAGACATTGCAGTCAAATTGTTATCTAAGAATTCTATCAAGAGATATTCAATTCAAGAGGCCATGCTTAACTAGTTGTATAATCATCATAGCTAAAGTCATATAGTAAATTTGAACCCCAATGTATAAATATTGAGTGATTTTGGCCACATTCATCTCAGTATTTCTTTTGGTGGTGTTACAAAATAACAAGGAAAAAAAAGGAAAACAAAAAAGAAATAAGCATAAGCTAAGTTCCAAGCTTATCTCCCAAAATGAGGGACTCCAAGCCAGGTGGGGGGCAAATCCAGTACATTCATCTCAGTATATTGATGTCATAATGATTTCATACAAGACAAACATTTAATTCTCATAACCCCGTTGGCCTCATGATAGCTCAACTATAGCCGGACGCTTTTTCGAACGGCGATTTCCCTTCTTTTTTTCATGGTCACAATCTTTATCAGAAGTATGTTTTTGATCAAGCGACGAAGGCTTTTTACCAGTGTTTTCATAATCACAATCATCAACATTGCCATCAATTTCATCATCTTCATCAACACTACTTTCTTCTTCCGAGTCTATTTCACTACCATCAGCAGGCAATGAAATCACGGGCTGACAACCTGAAATAGCTGACTCCGCAGCAGCCACAGCCTCAGGTGTATGAAGATCAGCAACACCAAGCATCAAATCCTGGCAGAAATCGAAACCGGCAAAAAATATTTTAATAATCCACTATTTACAAGTCACTAATGACTATAGACATGTATGTAGAAGGATTATTGATTTACAAAGAGAGATAAAACATTGACTGACCATTTCAATAACTTCAGATTCATTTCCTGTTAGCTCTTCAATATCATATTCCTCTGGATGGTCCTGCATATATTTGAACCGGAGATATAAGAAAATAGGGGGAAATTTGGTTATTTGCCAGCCTCTTAAGAAAAAATAGTTATTTCAATTAGAAATCAAGTTTTAACCTTAGCATCATTCTCCAGCCGCTTATTTGCTTCTGACATAACTCCTAGGAAGTCTTTAACTTTCCCTAAAACTGCATCAAAAACATAGTATTGTCAGTCTATAAAAATTGTAGTTCACACTTTTAACTGTCTTTATTGGCTTTACATAACTATATTCAAACAATGATAGAAAATCTTGAACCTTGATTTTACGGTTTCAACTACTCCATCTAGTCCTTTTTATAGGATACATATGACTTTTTAGATTCATTCAATAATTGATAGACCAGATACATCAGTTATTCAATGAATCTAAAAGTTGAATTGTCTCTTATAAAAAGGACCAGAGGGAGTATTTCACTTAGGGTTTGTTTGATTTGTAAAAGGCAAGTACTCAACAAACTTTTAAGGTAATACACAAAACACAACAACATAGGCAAACTTTTAAGTTACTGCACAACATATTGTCTTGTACAATGTTTTGTGAACAAAAGGTTATTTTGGTATTTTACCCAACTTGTACTCACGAAAAAAAAAGTTGTCTAGTGGTTTAATGAAGGACAAGAATTTCAGCTTTTGTTGTTCGGTCTCTTCTTATCCCAGAAACAGTTTTAAAATCAAACACAAAACAACCGGAATTGTCCTATCAAATCCTTAACTTTTTAGCAGATAAAATGCACACTTATAAGTATCGGTTATTGCCTCTAACATACAGCCAGAGTAGTAGTCACGAATTCATCCAAGAAAAGCGTGACAATTTGTAGACAATATATCGCATCTAACTATGTACTCATTGCAAACAATTCAACCCTCACCTCTCCAACGCACACAAATATACCAGCTAATAACATCATAATTGAACACGAACACAATATATAAACAATAAAAATAATTAATAATAAGGAACAATAAAAAAAAGAAAAGAAAGAGTACGTTGGCTAGGAGGAAGTGGAGCAGTGGGGAATCTCTTAGTTTGAGTGTTTGATTCTTTTTTCTTCTTCTTATTATTATAATTATTATCACAAACAAGAAGAGTGGTTTCTGCAAATTAAAACAAAAATTACTTCATCAAATCATTAGAAAAATAAATGAATAAATAAATAAATAATTGAATTGGAGGAGAAAGAAGAAAAAGTGAGACCTAAGGGCGTGGGGTTCTGCTCCTCCAATTGAAGAAGCTCTTTGCTCCTCTCTGTCATATTTTCAGTTGTTGTGTCTTCTCTCACTCTTGCCTCTGTTTCTAATGTGTTATGTTACTTTGAAATTTTGCTGGGAAACGAGAGCAATATATAGCATAAGGTTAGGGAAAGGGTTCGAGCCAGTGGCGATTCCAGTAATATTAGAGAGCCTAGGCAAAATTTTGGAGGGAATTTTATCAACCAAATTTCTAGATACAATAATATTTAAAAGACAAAGTTGTTTCTGCAATTCAAAAACATATTTAAATTACATTAGTACTTCTCTTTTTATGCAAAAGAAAATATTCTTCACAATATACACTTGTAGTATGCCTATTGTAAGGCTTGGTCAATTATGAAATCAACATAATATAATGTAATTTCCCCTAATGAAAGAAATCCATAACAAACAACTGTGAGAAAGAAACTGATATCTGATCAACGAGACTACATTTCAAACTGAATACAAATATCACAAGACTATCTTATTCTTATTTAATTTTGTGTATAAGATCAAACTGATCAAGAATACAAGGTTTGTCATCAGCTTATAAAAGAAAGAAAGTGCTTCATCAACAAAGGTGATTTTGATCCATCAAAGTGAACACAACACAAATGTCCACAATTAAACAAAGTTTTAGTTGCAGTTACGATGACAATAATATCACAAAGTAGAAAATCACCAAGTTAGTTTACAACAAGAGGCATCATGAAATCAAATAGTTTTTAGAACAAAAACCCTTCATTCTCACTATTTTAGAACAAAAACACTATTGCAGAACCAACCAAAACTACTTATTTATATAACCAAAACAGCTTATTTATATAATCACTTAACAATCAAAACAGCTTAATAAATTTAAAATTCAAAACAACACCAAATCATCAAACAAAGATTCTAGATTGAGAAGGTTAGGTTGTTAAAAATTAATTGCAGTATGTTAGTTTGCTTACCTGAAACGAGACGAAGAGAAAGAGTGAGTGCGGTGCGGCGCGGTGAGCTGAGCAGTGGTGCGGCTGCGGCGGAAGATTGAACGGCGTTACGGCGAGGTGAGGGAGAGAGATTGAGAGCAGTGAGAGAGGGATTGAGAGCGGCGGCCGGTGGCGGTGGGTGAGAGAGGAACAGCGATTTTGAGAGAGAGGGATCGAGAAAGAGAAAGCAAATTCTAACTCTTCCTTTTTCTGTTTTTGTTTTCATTTAAAAAAAAAAAATATATATATATATATATAAGAAGGGCAGCCCAGGCACGACGTGCCCGGCGGTATACTCGCCACTGGTTCGAGCAATAGACAAAATTAAATTAAATATATATATATAATTTACTTTAACATCAAATCTAATCCGTTGATTCTTTCTAATCGAAGGGTTTATAAAAAAATCATGGGACTGTGTGAGCACTCTATTTTTTTTTATCCCCAAATCGCTAATTTTATGTTTGGTCGCCACCTCTTCTATCAAAATCTGGGATCGTTATCTCGTTTAATCCCTCTCTCCGGGGAACAACTATGGACATTCACCATCCAAAAGAATATGGATTCCAAAGTTTGATGTGTGTGTTTGGTTTAGCGGCTCCTAAAATTGAGTTTGGTAGAATTGAGTTTGACAGAATTGATTTTAGTTAAAAGTGAATTGGCCAGAATTAATTTATGTTTGGATAGATTATCTAAAAGTGATTCTCAACCTTTAATGTTGTTTGGTAATTTGGAGTTAAAATTGCTTTTAAATGTGGAAATTACCAAAAGGGTATAATATATTAATATACAATATCAAGATAAATATGGAATGAGCACACGTTCATTTTATCTAAAATTATAATATGGATTTTAATGTTCACACATTCATTTTAAATAGTATTTAATTGATAATAATAATTTTTAAATTTAGTAAAAAAAAAAAACTTATGTGCTGTAAAAGAAAGGGATAATTTACAAGTTATTCCAACACTAATTACACAAGCCCCAGATCTTTGTACCAAAAAAATAAAAACAAAATAATGTCTAGATCTCTATCATTGTTGTCAAACAAATTGAGCACCACCCATCACCGATTCGCCGCCGTATATAACAAGCATACCACGACCATGCTTTTCCCTTTTCTACTGTTTCTTCTTTCTCCTTCCTCCCATCTTTCAATATTCTTCTCTCATCCAACAACCATGCTTTTTCTTTTTCTCTCAACACATAAACCCCATCATCATGTAACACACAAAAAAAAAAAAAAACCCACGCATTATGAAGGAGACAAATTGGCGTTGTTGTGGATTTTAGATGGAAGAAACAACATGCAAGAAATTGTGGATTTTAGATGCAATGAGTGAGAGTTGTGGATCTGGGTTAGTACAGTGTTGATCAATAAATTCTTGTAAGAATAATTGATGACAGTGAACAAGGGCAATGAAGGAATAAACTGAACAATGAAGCCGTAAAGTAAACAACCTTTGAAGAATTGATTTTGGGTCACCGCAGTAGAGCTTAATAACGTTAATGGAGACTTTTGACTTTTCACACTGGCAATTGATTACACATTATGTTAGTTACTGGACAAATGATATGAATTGGTATCACAGATATGTCTACGTTCAAGTGAGCCTACCTTTTATAACCATTCGATATATTTATTGTGTCATCAACATTGAATAGTAACGTTTACTTAAAAATAACTCAATGTAAGATTAGTTGGTTTAGTAGTGATTGACACTAAATTTGATATTGAGGATCATAGTTCGATTTCCAACAAATGTGATTACGAGGAGACTGAAACTACTTGATGTCACTCCCAAACTAGATTAAACTGGTGTTAAAAGACAAAATAAATTAAAAAATAACACCGACAATAAATTGGTTGACAGAGTAGAATCTCTCGTGTGGTCCTATATATTTTTTGACGAAAATTAATCATTATGCGATAAAATTTTTGTAGTTTTCTTTTAGAGCAAATTCATAACGCTATTATAATAACATAAAAAAATTATTAAAAAAAAAAAAAAACTCACAACGACCTCGTACACGTAGTTCTGCCTGACCCTAGGAGTATTTTTCATCAACTAATTAAAATAGTATGGTGTTAAATAAATTTTTGGTCTTATAAATATTTTGAATTTTCTTTTTAATTTTTCTAAAAAATATTCATAATTTTTGGTTCTTAAATATTTTTTGTCACAATTTATATAGCCCCTACTTTTAATTAACTCGTGTGTACTTTTAAATTCTTGAATGAATTTTTTTTATTCATGTTTATAATATTATAAAAATCTCTTCCGCAAAAATTAAAAAAATGGGTTTGGACAGTAGTAATACACTATAGATCATTGGTTTCATTCCCGGTCATTGTAAACCAAAAAAAATACACGACCACAGAAAAAAAATTAAAATTTAAAATAATATACACGGACTAACTGAAAAAGACCAAAAATCATGACATAAAATATTTGAGATAAAAATTTAATAATTTTTTTTTTTAAAATATGGTCTTGTGATTGTGCCATATTTTGGTTTAGTCCCGCTATTTTTAATCCCTATCCCTAATGTGACTTTAAAAAAAATTATGAAAAGTAAAGGTGTGCCACATGGCCCACTCACATTACACCACATGACAGAGTAAAGTCCCACTTCATATGTCATCGGGAGATTTTTTTTTCTTTCTTGGTAAACTAAAAGTATCTTCTGCGTGCAACTGCGGAGATTAATCTCCTGAAGGTAACTGAGATTCATTTAAGGGGTTGAACTCCCCCAACCAACAAATGTTTCTCCATATGCACCGTCCGGGAATCGAACTCGGGACCAAATGGTTAAAGGACCCAAGTATCTACCACTTGTGTCATATGCTGGTTCATCAGAAGATTTTTTTTAATGAAAAAGTCTCATTTACTTTTACTTTATATTTATATTTGTATTTATATTATTATTATTATTATTATTATTTAATTCGGAAATAAAACAAAAAGAAAATCAAAATACAAAACTGAAGTAAGTCACTAAGTTTGGTCTATTGGTGATGAATTTAGATAGTATATTAGAGATTTTTGGTTCAATACTCTACTCATCGTAAACCAAAAACAAAAGTGAAGTTGCGTATGAGTTTTGAAGAACATGGAGGAACATTTGTGTTTTGAACAAAGGGTGAAAATGGTTTGCAAAATTCAACCGTTAATCTCTTGTGAAATTGCTCACTAAATCCCTTGCAATATTAAACCCTAATTAATCCCCTTGCAAATTTGCTCCATTTGTGTTTTGAGGACAATGGATGGAGAAACAATTTTGAACAATGATTTTATAGTGTTGAGCCCTCAATGATGAAGATGAAACAATGAAAGGAAGAAACAATGAATGAGGAATTAACAAAGATGAAGATGAAATTGGAGTTGGGTAGTGGTCACCAAGGCACATTGATGGATGAAGAACAACCCATGAGTGGTGAGGTTGAAGATTTGAAGATGAAGGAAGAAGAAAAAATGGTTTATGTGAGGTTAAGATCATCCAACAAGACAACTATTTCAGCCACATGATCATGTCCTTTGTCACGGTGCTCATACTCGTGTTGTCATGATAGAGGCCTTCTTCATGATCGAGATCATGCTCTTCATCGGATAGAGTATTTAGGATAACGATAACTCTTAGATCAAAATTTTGAACGAACATTAGAAAATCAAATTCATTGAGTATGGTGTCACATTTAGTTTTTGAAGTATTTCTAGCTTTGTTCGTTTCCATTTTATATAATCAAATACATTATACATGTTTGTTGTATATTGAATAGAATCCAAGAACCATGAAATCTAATTATTTGATTAGAAATGAAACAATATTAATTGCTTAGTCAAAACTAAGTAGCTTAATTCACATATGCATTTAATAATAATCATTACATGTTTTTCAAAAAAAAAAAAAGAGTAGCTTAATTAACACATACATTTAATTATATCGTCACACATTGTAGTATTAATTAATTTTTAAAATACAGTACACAACTATTCATATCTTAAAGTATAATAATTGAATTTTTGTTCAAAACTTTTTGTCCCCGTGCGCATATCGTAAATTTTACGTATCAGTATTATGAACCACAGTATTCTAAAAACCAATGTCTACCTACTTCAATAAATTTTCAATCTCATGTTCAAAGATAGAACGCTATCAGCATTAGTAACCAAAATAATGAGGTCTGAATAAGTTTATGTTGGTGTAACCAAACAAGCAGTAACAACAAAGTATTTGATTAAGCACCATCCCCAACTTCTCTCCCCATCAGGTGGCTAAATTTTTATAAATCGTCAAGGTCCCCAATTCACACTAAACATAACTAAAAACTATTGTATTAACAATTTGAGCTTGATAACCATTAAGTCATTGTGAACACAGTACTTTGTATCATACCAAGCATTGCTGCAGAAGAGAGTCAGCTACTCATCATCGTCTTGATCAAAATCCTTAACCTTCACATCGGCATCTTCTCCATATTGAATGCAGTTGTCAATTTGAGCCAATACATATTGTATGCTGTAAATGGGAAGAATCCAACAGTAAGTACAAAACAAAAATCGGTTTATTTTGGGGGGTAGGGAAGCACTACAGAAACAGAGGTCATAAAAAGAATGGCAGAACATCCAAAATGCAAAATAGATAAGAGACTAACCATGGGGTTTTAACACGAGCGGTAAAGTGGTTCATTTCGGTAGTTTACCGAAATATCATTTTTGGCTTTTTAAGAGCTGGACTTTATTAATCAAAATTAGTTGAAATTCCTAAGTTTCAAACAAATAAATGAACATAAACCGCTCTACAGCATAGTGAAAATAAATCAAGAACAAGTGCATTCCTCGAAATGAGGAAGCTCCATTCATGGTTGAACAAATAGTTAAGAATGCTACCATCAAAACAATATACCCAAACCGTGTTCATATAATAAAAACCAAGTCTGTTGCACACTCTTAGAATTTGAACTTACAGCCTAACTCAACCCTACAAAACCAGCTTGTAAGATAGAATTGGCTAAGCCAGTTATAAAATAAGTCAATCAAATAAGTCAATCAAATATTTTGAAATAATGGTGACAAAGACAATCAAATAAGTCATACTTTCTTAGGCTTTGAAAACACAACTCATAGTTAATGTATGCCATGTTATTTGAGTTCAACAGTTTATAATTTGAGTTCAACTTAATGTACAACAACCATAACTTGAATTCAACTTAATGTATGCAATGTTATTTCATGAAAACAATTTACAACAGCTTATAACTTTCAACTTTACTATTTCAACATCATCAACAGTATTTATTCGATATACGATGAACAGTTTACTAGAGAAAGAGCACCATATACTTTATATAACAACAATATAACACCATTTACAAAATGAACAGGAAGAAAGGTAAGCAGTAAAAAGATAGAAGTGTGTACCTTTTTTCTTTCCTCAAGTCTAGTGGTATAAAACTCACCATGCTATAACTACTTACCTGTTGACAAAGGAATGAATGAATAAATTAACTATTAACTAAATAAATAAGCTGATGGGATTGAAAACAATCATTGCATAACTTAATTGATATCTAGGAAGCTTCAGCAGTAAGAGAATAATCAGAAATGTCGTTCCATAATTAGAGTATTATGCAAATGAGTTGAAACGGAACTTTCAATCCTTTCCAAGACTTGGAATGAACAAATGAGGTCCATTCACCATTTCCACAAAAAATGGGATTAGAAGAGAAAAATAGCAGAAATATAAAACCCGCAAGACAAACTAACGTAATTATAGCAGGAAGATTCTAGGACATGATAATGCAACAAGGTCAGCGTGGTAGATTGGATACATGACTTGCTGTTTCAGTCTAAAAAGGGAAAAACATATTGGCCATCGCAAATTACTCTATTTTATTATTTAAAGAAATTGGCGCAGTACAGCTATGTGAAAATCATGGTTATGGTTAGGTATGCACACAGCCAAAATATCATACCAAAAGACGAAAACTAAACCACACTCGGAATCTTGCCTGGAATGCAATCAACATTCATGCTTACTAGACATCAACCAAGTATTGTATTGCTTTTTCAAAATAAGAATCAATTCAAATACTTAATATAGACCATAATCTATTAAAATCAACTTTAATTAAGTCAAAAATAATTCTAATGAAGTTGTTATCTAAGTTTCCTAGTATCTTACATTCTACAAAATCTCAGCACCTGTACGACAAAACTGCTAATTGCTAGTCAATGGTTTGCCAATGAAAACCAAGAAAATGAATGAATACATACTTTACAATATTACTGATGGGGGATACATTCTTAAAATAGTCATAGGTTACACACCAGTTCAATCAAAGCTTTATTCAACTTTGCATACTGAGGAGCCATCCGTTTGTTCAATTCAGACAGTAAAAAGGTAGGTTCTGGATCCAAGAATCTAAGAGCATAAAAAATACATAAATTAGAATTAGAATTTGAACAAATAAAGCAGCGGAAACAAATAACAAAAAACAAAAACAGCGGAAACAAATTAGTGAAAGAAAATGACAGTAATTACTCTTCAAGATCCTTTTTGTTAGTCACAAGGTCCATTTTTGAGAGGATATTGACATGAGGTAGTTCAAGTTGAACCATTGCAGAAAGGGAAGCCATGCATCCACTGATAAATTTGGTCACATCTACCATGAACTGGAATATTTCAAAATCATTATCCAATAAAATTAAGAAGAAAACAAATAATGGGAAGTCTAACGGAACGTGAGTGAGTCAAAAGCTTAAAAGAAAGCATGATTTAAGCTAAAATTGCAAAACTATCACTAACCTGTGAATCAAGTAAGTACACAACACATACATTAAAATTTCTCCTTTTCAAATGTTCAACAAAATTCCGAAACACTGGCACATGTGAATAAAGTTCTATCTGACCTGCAAAACATTACAAGGATGGTTTAATTGATCATATTTTGTCAAACCAATTGCAACCAAAAAAACTTAATAATCAATTTTAATACAATTAACTTTAGGCTACACAAACTGGTCATGTAAATATTAAAAGGGCAAATATTAGAATAAGCAGTAGTTGCATTATACTACCAATTCTGTTTCTGTAGCTTGCATGCTATGCAACTGCAATTGATACAACATTATCACCTCACAATCCCACAATTCTCATAATTGTAATATTTTGATACCAGTGCATAAAAATATAAACGACAAATAACTAGAGAAATGGGCATTAATACCAGGGCAATCAAAAACCAAGTACTCGTCATCCAAATAATTGTCCAGCTCCTCATCAAGCCAATCGTTTAGGTTATCTTCAAGGTGTCTAAGTATAATAATTAAGGCGACAAAATCTCAACAGCAAAAGAAAGTACATAATGTTGTCGTTAATTTCATTAAAGACACAGAGCGTACATTTTAAGAGAACAAATGAAAAGGATACTCCATGCAGTATACAAGGCCACCATTAGGACCTAACCCAAGCTCTTCCATAACATCATCCAGGGAAATGAGTTCCCTTACATCTGCAAACATTTAAGCCCAAAATAGTAAAGATCCATATGAAACAAGAAACCCGAAGTCACAAAAGAAGAAGCCACACAACACATTCTGTTTACCCATCGCAACAGGATAGTCAAAATTTTCAGCAGCTGGATCAAGGTTCACAATATGTATTGCCCGTCGTACAGTTTCACAGTGTTTGTACAAACTCGAGCAATATGTAGACTAATCAACAAAGAGAAACACATGTTAATAATTATCTCAACATTTAATCAATGAAAGGGAATAGTATTGTGAATACATCAAGACCCAGTTTGAATAAACATCTTAATTAAGGACTTTTAGCATAAATGCTTATCATATAAGTGCTTATGTATAAACTATTTATTAGGCAAAATATAAAATAAATTCAAATTATTTTCATATAAGCTATAAGGTGTTCTCATAAGCTATCTTGGAGAAGCTTATGGAAATAAGCTGAAAATAGCTTATGGGGATGAGTTCGAAGTTGGTTCCAATCCATAAGTTCCCACAAACAGATGTTTATGCCATTAAATAAATAAGCTCAAAAATGTTAATTGAAACAGGTCCCGAGTCGATTTGGATCCTCAGCAGCGGCAACCTCTGCTGCAGTGCCTGCTGCTGGATCCTGACCCTTCAATTGATCCACCTTTAAGTTTCAAATTAATTCATAAAGCACGATATCAAACCTCTGCTGTTCCTCTTTAACTTCACATGCTTAACAAATCCTCTTTAATTTCCATCTTATCTTTTATATATCCATTTTCTTACCTTCAATTACCTGTTTACATATTTTTCTTAGTGATTACAATATTAAGTGTATGCTTTCTTTCAAACATAAATCAAAATCAGACCCAGAATTAAACCGTAAAAAGAAGAAAAATCATGCAAAAAAATCTACCAATGCCCATTCATCACCAAGGAGTATAAAAGAGAAAGAACACAATTTCAAAGTTAGTTCTTTGCGGTGAAGGAAGCATTGGCTGTGAGACCAGCATCATTCTCAACAAGTTTCAAATATAAATTAGATGGACAAATTAGTGAGGATTAAAATTTCAAATCGCGCAAAACCAATTATCGTAGCATAAAAGAAATCGGTGCCCAGAGATTGGAACAGAGCATGTTTGTTGCTTTCTCTGTATGCGTTCTATTATCCCAGGAACCAGAAAATAAAGAAAGCGGCGTGAGTAAAACTTTGCGGTGCACATATTCCTGTTTGCTTCCTAATAGGTTTAATTACATACTTTAAATATTAATATGGATTACTATGGAATTTAAAGGTGGATCAATTGAAGGGTCAGGATCCAGCAGCAGGCACCGCAGCAGAGGTTGCCGCTGCTGAGGATCCAAATCGGTCCCAAGTACAGAATATTTAGTAGTTTAACAGAGCAAAAACAATGAATTACCTTGCCACTACCAGCAGGACCTATAACAAGTTGTGCATAACCCATTGTAGCTTTGTGAAATTGCAATCAGCTTCCCTCCAAAGTTCAGAAAATGCAAAGATAATGGACAGCCCGAAAAGAAGCTACAACTGCAACAGTGATGTAAGCAGCACACCAAACAACGATGGCGAAAAACAAAGTCACGAAATCAGTGTAGGCCATAAACCACAGGGACCAAGATAGAGAGACAGTACAAGAAAACCTGAATTTATCAAATATCAAACCCAAACAAAAAAAAATAAAAAAATATCAAAACCATACTTCTAACTAGTGCTGTCAATGCAATCCCACAAAACTAGGTCCACATTATTTTCATTATTTACCAAATAATCAGCATGTAAGTCAGATTGTGGCACAATTTTAACTCAATCAATCACACCCACAAAACAACAAATCATAATTCAAAAACTCACTGTAGAGAAGTAAAGAAAGAGACAGAAAAATGGAAGGCACGGAATATAACTGTCATTATCACATATCACATATACACTAACACAAGAAAAATATCCCAAATTATGAAACTAAAAAATACCCCAATTTCATAATTCACAATATGACAGCACTAAAAAAGACAAAGTTAGGTCATTACAAAAAAGGAACGGAACTTTAGCATTCACATCTTTGAAGTAAGAATAATGGTAAAGGATCATCAAAAGAAGCAAACTCCAACATTTAAACTAAAGCAAATAGATTATTATCATCATCAACAACATCATGAGTTTTGTGTATGATCGCAAATGCAATGAAATAAAACATACCTTGTTCGAGAACGGCGGCGCAAGGAACGTCGGTAGGTAGGGTTTTTGACTTCCAACCCCTGGCTGGTTTTAAGAAGTCGTTCAACTCCGGCGGAAGCTGAGAGAACGATATAGCTAGTGAGAGACCAAGATACCCTTATAATTTATACTGTATTTAATATTTAAATCATCTTCGTAGCTAACATATTTGCGTATGCAAATAACTTAGGAGGGTACTATGTGAAAGTTTTAAGAGAAATTAACTCAAATTTCAACGAAAAATTAAAAAATATTAACTCAAAATTTAACAAAAATAACAAATTTATGTTGACATCAATAACATAAGAGACCAACTTGAAACTTTTTAAACATAAGAGACCAAATTGAAACGTAAAATAAACATAAGGGACTAAATATACAATTAAACCTAAAAAATACAATGTCTCTGTGAGTTTAAATCAATTGGTAGGACATCACATATATTATGTAGGAACCAAATTTTAAAATTGGACACTTCACTTATTTACTTCTAAGGTTGAATTTTTAGCCATTAGAATACTAGACTAAAAAAAGAAATACACATATAATTAACTTAGAAAAACAATAAAAATAAAATTATTACTGTAAAACTTAACACGTTCAGCATATAATTAACTTACAATAGAAAACAAAAACATAAATTCAATTTTTTCTACCCCTGCAAAAGTAAATCTTCAGAATTGAGTTTGGCTGGACGTGGAAGCTTGAAATACTAGCTTTAAGAAAACGTGAGTTTGGAGGCTTGAATCAATTCTCCACTATTGAAACCAAACATCATACTTTTGACTCAAATCACGTTTTACTCGGTAAACGCACGTAAAGAGCTTCCAGACGTGTATCCAAACAAGCACTTAAGAACAAAACAATATATTAAAAAGAATAAATTTTGTGAAATAATGTTCGTATAGAAGAATAAATTAAGGATTTAAATTCATCACTTAAATTGATCTACTACTAATGGTATTGCATGCTGAGGGTGAAGATCAATTTAAGGTGAGAATAATGGTATTGCATGCTAATGGCGTTAATTATCTGGTCATTGATCTACTACCAAAGAGATGAAGGCTATAAGAAGCTCGCCAGCAAAGAATCTTAAAGAGGATGAAGTGATAATGAAAAGAAAAACACAGTTTAATAGTATAATCTGATGATGATGATGATGATATACCTTTTTTAGCTAAATCAGAAGAGGCGAAACCAGTGGCAGTAATAAGAAGAGAAAGAAATTGACCTTATCCAAGACCTATTAAATTGTTCTTCGTCCAAAATTTCTTAAAATCACTCCTTTATGAGGATCAAGTTAGGAAGAAGTGTAGGTACTCCCGGAACAAGAAAGACGGAATTAGGGATTTGGTGGGAAAAGAAATTAGGGTGGTCACGTGAGTACATGCCCTTTTTAAATGACCTAACCTAATAACGGATTAGATTTTGTTTTAAAGTAAAATTTGACACGGATTCTAACTCATATATATATATATATATATATATATATATATATATATATATATAGGGTTTTGCTAACGTACACCCACTTGTTTTTTGGAAGGTGTGTATTAGCAAGTCATAACTAAAAAGTGGTAACATACACCTTGAGGTGCATGTTGCTAAAACACTCCTTCTAAAAAATAAGTGGGTGTACGTTAGCAACTCCTATAAGCATTTGCTAGAATACACCCACTAATTTTTTAGAAGGTGTGTTTTAGCAACTAATAACTAAAAAGTGATTAAATACACCCTAAGGTGTACGTTGCTAATGCACACCTTCATAAAAATAGGTGGGTGTGTTATAGCAAATCCCATATATATATATATATATATATGAGTCAGGATCCGTTGACACCAACTAGTTTGACACCAAATATTACACCTCTCAATAACGTTTTAACCGATATAAATTTTATAAAATCCACCGTTGGATTGAAAGTTTACATCATATAGATCATTTGTGTAAAATTTCAGACAAATCCAAAATCATTTGATATGCTATTAAGACACATAAAGATTAACGGCATTTAAAAAAATACAAAAACCGTTAATTTTGATGTATCTCAATAACATATCAAATGATTTTGGATTTATTTGAAATTTTACACAAATGATCTATATGATGTAAACTTTCAATCCAACGGTGGATTTTATAAAATTTATATCGGTTAAAACGTTATTGAGAGGTGTAACATTTGGTGTCAAACTAGTTGGTGTCAACGGATCCTGACTCTATATATATATATATATATATAAGGGCTTGGGCTTCTTATTTTATTGATAAGAGTATTTCTTTTTGCGCCTCTATTGACTCTCATAAACCCCTGTTGTTCCAATTTTACCCTCTTGCTACAAAATGGAAAAAAACTGGAAAAACATCATTCGCATGCCACATAGCGAACCTGTCGGCAGTAAATTTTTTGTCTCCCATGCAGTGAAAGTTTCAAACTGTGTCGAACTCGTCTGAGCTCGACTCGATAAGAAATGGTTCAGCTCAAAACTTGACTCAAGTTTGACACAAACTCTTTTTTCAGCTCGAGTTCGGCTCGTTTAGGTTCAACTCGTTAAGTCAAATCACATTCTTTAACCTTTTAAACTATTAAGCAAATATTAAATTAAATTAAAATAAAAGTCATCCCAGGTGTATAATGAAAATCCTTTTGAGAAAGAGAGTTTCAACGAGTAAAATTGTTTTTTTTGGTAAAGGGAGAATGGATAATAGTCGTACATAGGGAATTGAAAAGTTTATTGATGGCACCAGAGAGAATCAAACCTCAGACCTCAAGAGGAGCACACTCTCAGGTCCCAAGTCAATACCAATGCATCAACCCAAGTGAGTTTTTTAGTTATATATATATATATATATAACCGAGCTAGTTCGTGAGTCAAACCTATCGAACTATATATGTATAACTTAATTTTTAACTCAAGTTCAACTCATTTGGTTCATGAACCAAGTTCACGAGCACATTATCGAATCAAGCTTTGAACTATTCACGAGTTGGCTCGGGTCATTGCTAGTCATACATGTGGCCAAATGTGATAGCCATGTGGGAGTTTAAAGAAGATGAAGAATTTTTAATTAATTATTTTTTTTAAAAAAAATATAATAACTAGGTGGAATCGTTTATCTACGTGTCATCA
Organism: Trifolium pratense; assembly: GCF_020283565.1. Lineage (NCBI taxonomy): Eukaryota > Viridiplantae > Streptophyta > Magnoliopsida > Fabales > Fabaceae > Trifolium > Trifolium pratense. The sequence continues at coordinate 70,692,551 of NC_060060.1, forward strand.
AATAAATTAATAAAAAAAATTAAAAGCCAACTTAATGTGCCACCTAAGCAAATTGACGTGGTCAACTGTCAAATTGTCCACTGAGGGGCTAAAATGAGAAAATATTCACATTACGTGGGGAATCCAATTTTTTTTTTACAGAATTAAAATTCGCTAATATTACAAAAAGGGTAAACACCTATAACACTTTTTTTTATTTAAGAGAAAAGATATAAATACTTTAAAATTTGAAACTAGTACTGTATTAATGTACTCTTGTTATATTACTAATAAACGGATAGTGTTGCAGTCATGCAATCAATAGATTTTAGATTGTTTGATCTTGATTGAGCGGTCTAAATGTCATTCCAGAATTTTATATTAAATAAAAATAAAAACTGTCTTAAGATATGAACCGTCTACTCTCAATCAGACGATTCTGAGTTACTAATTGTATGCAGTCCGACCGCGTTCGATCTAATTCCCTAATAAAACGGATGCATTATTAAAGAAGATTTTTAATCGAAAGTCAATGTGAATTATTGGGTGCATTATATATGTTACTATGTAGGCAAGTAAAAGATTATTTTACCAATAGTTAGTTCGTTCGGTGGTAATTGTGCATTTTAACTTTTCAAGCATTAAATGTCTTGTATCATTAAATGTTAAATTTCTATATTAAGATACGTTATCATGTGCCCTATATGCACATGTTAACAAGACCCTTATTTTTAATGCGTCAGATGGAAAAAAAACTTGTCTCTAAACTGTACCAGTAAATATATGTTCTTTTTTTTTTTTTTTTTTTTTTTGACTAAAGTAAATATATGTTCTTAAATAATGGGTATGAGATTTTTTTCAGTTCATAAATGTTCTTAAGTAATTTTATACTCTCCCTATTCTTAATTACTATCTTCATTCCTAGGATTCTGTTGACAAAATCACAGGAAGTAATAAACTTCAAAGTAATAATAAATTTATTGATAATTAATGTTGTTTTTTTTGTTACAATAGTTAATGTTGTTTTTACAAATTTATCCTTTAAAAAAGAAAATATTTTATATTATAAGTTTGTATACATAAGCAAACTCTAAACCCTAATTTGTTTCCATGTTTTCCCTCCATTTTATCATGCAATTTTTATTAAAAAATAATACAATTTTGTCTTGACTAGGATTCGAACCTGCAACCCTTCAGTACAAGGCAATATTTCCAACCACTATGGCAAGTATACCAATTGAGATTAAAATTATGTGCAATAATTGATAAGCACCATCAATTTTAAAAGTATATCATATCAAAATTATTGTTGACTATATTATTCATCACGAAATATTTTTATGTCTTTCATGATCATTGATTTTTTTCTACCGGATCATAAATTTAGAGAATAATTATCATGGGAGATTTGGAAAGTTATTATCACGTGTTATTTAGAAAGTTATATATATATATATATATATATATATGGGGGCTACTAATTTAGATCCAGTTGGGTCTAAATTAGCAAAGTGCACCTTTTCAGTTGGACCAAAATACTCATTCTTTTTAATTAATTAATCAAATTACCATCAATGGACGCGGATCCAGTGTCGCGCGCGTACCGCAGGACCATGGTTACAGGCCGTTGATTTCCATCAGACAGCCAAGATCTGATCTCATCAAGACTGTCTGATCAATCAGACAGTCCAGATCATCCGAATCCATCAGATTCCAGCGCGTGCACCACACTGGATTACACCCTGGAGAGAAGAATCTACTTTTTAAAAGCAGGACACGTGTCGCTGTCTGATTGGCTGGGCGTGATTTTTTTCCATTTAATACTTTGAACTCAATTATTTCGTTGTAAATTAATTTTTTATTTTTATTTTTTATACCAAAATTCATAATTTTTTTTTCTCTACAAATAGAGACTTGGTTCGTTTGATTTGGACACAGAAAAAAAAAACCCAATTTTTCACTACCTTAATCTCATTTTTCACTACCTTACATCAACTCACTGAAACCATTCTACCAGGAAAATGGTTTCAGAGTACAAATCTCTGAAACCATTCTACCAGCTAAATGGTTTCAGAAGCAAACACAATTAATAAATTACTCACTGAAACCATTCTACCAGTAAAATAGTTTCAGAGTACAACTATGTGCAACCATTCTACAAGCTAAATGGTTTCAGAAGCAAATAACTAATAATCAACTTACTGAAACCATTCTACCAGCAAAATGGTTTCAGATTACAACTCTCTGAAACCATTGTACCAGATAAATGGTTTCAGAAGCAAACACAATTAATAAATTACTCATTGAAACCATTCTACCAGTAAAATGGTTTCAGAATACAACTATGTGCAACCATTCTACCAGTAAAATGGTTTCAGAAGCAAACATTAGTTTTTAATTACCGTTTTATCTCATTTAATTAACTAAAAATAGTTTCAGGTCTCTAAAAATTTCATAAAATATACCAAAAGTTCCAGAATATTATCTACTATTTTCCTGGTATAATGGTTTCAGTGAGTTGGTTGAGTGGTGCGTGTTAAATTACAACACACAAGTAACGTATTTAGTAGACAAAAAATGAGATTAAGGTAGTGAAAAATTGCATTTTTTTTTCGGTGTCCAAATCATACGAACCAAGTCTCTATTTGTAGAAAAAAAAAATTATGAATTTTGGTATAAAAAAAAAAAAAATTAATTTACAACGAAATAATTGAGTTCAAAGTATTAAATGAACAAAAATCACGTCCAGCCAACATTGTGTGACACGTGTCCAACTTTTAAAAAGCAAATTTTTCTCTCTCCAGGTTGTAATCCAGTGTGGCGCACGCGCTGGAATCTGATGGATCAGGATGATCTGGGCTGTCGGATTGATCAGACAGTCTTGATGTGATCAGATCTTGGCTGTCTGATGGAAATCAACGGTCTGTAATAATGGTACTTCGGTACGCGCGCGACACTGGATCCGCGTCTATTAATGGGTATTTTGGTTAATTAATTAAAAAGAATGGGTATTTTGGTCCAATTGAAAAGGTGCACCTTGCTAACTTAGACCTAACTAGGGTCTAAGTTAGAAAACCCATATATATATATATATATATATATATATATATATATATATATATATATATATATATATATATATATATATATATATATATATATATATATTCTCATACTTTAACACCTTCAACAATATTAAAGTCTATTAAAAAAAAGCATCTTTCACATTTCAATGTCTCATGTAACCTTACTTATATCATTTTTTAAATTATTTATTATGCAGTTTATTAAATTGTAGTTTTTCAAAATTGGAAAAAGAATTTTGTCAAAAAAAAAATAATGGAAAAAGAATCAATATTTTTATAAATACCCTTTATTTTTACGTTAATGTATCCAAACATAAATCAATTCTGTTTAACTCACTTTTAACCAAAATCAAATCTATCAAACTCAATTCTGCTAAATCAATTTTTTTTGCAATACAACCAAACACAATCATAGTCATGTCACTAATCACTTCATTAGTTTCTGATATACAAAATAGTTTAATACACGACGAATTGAATTATAACAAACAATCATTAGATGAGGAACATGTTAGATTGATGTCAACTATGACTTCAGAGCAACGTAAAGTATATGACACAATCATGACAAGATTTAACGAAAACAAACCTGGTGTATTTTTTCTTTATGGTTATGGCGGTACAGGGAAGACATTTATCTGGAGGGCCATGTCAGCCGCATTACGCTTAAAAGGTGAGATAGTTTTAACAGTTGTCTCAAATGGGATCGCTGCATTGCTTATATCTGGCGGTATAACAACACATTCAAGGTTTTGTATATTCCTCTAAATGTTGACGAGTTTTCGACATGTACCATAGTTCCTAAAAGCCCTTTGGCGCTATTAATACAAAAAGCAAAGCTCATTATATGGGATGAAACACCAACGATGCACAAACACTGTTTCAAAGCTGTTGATTGAACTTTAAAAGATATTCTCAAGTCTGTTGATGAAAAAAATAAACACATTTCATTCAGTGGAAAAGTTGTTGTGTTTGGCAGAGATTTTAGACAAATTCTACCGGTAATACCCAAAGGTACAAGGCCAGAAGTTGTTCATGCTACTATTAATTCTTCGGTTCTTTGGAATTTTTGTGAAGTTTTAACATTGAGTAAAAATACGAGGCTTCTCGGTGGTGCTTCGAGTGCAGACGTTGAACAAATATGATTTAGAACTTGACATTCCAACAGATTTATTGATTCCAAATTCAGGTAATCCTCTTGCTTCTATCGTTGAAAGCACCTATCCCCAACTTTTATAAAATAGAACTATACTAGCTCCTAAAAATTCAACAGTCGACACAATAAATGATTATATGTTGGCTTTAATTCCTGGTGAAGAAAAAACATATTGAGTTATGATACTCCACTCACTAAATGTAGACGGTCAAACAGTGGATGATGTTCATACTCCCGAATTTTTTAACACGATTTCTACGTCGAGACTTCCAAATCACAAGTTGAGACTTAAAGTTTGAGTTCCAGTTATGCTATTAAGGAATTTGAATAAAAAATTAGGATTATGCACTGGAACAAGACTTATTATTACGAGATTGGGAAAACGTGCTCTTGAAGGAAAATTTATTTCAGGAAGTAATATTGGTGATCAGGTTTTCATACCTAGATTTTCTCTAACACCATCTGACGTGAGAATTCCTTTTAAATTTCAACGGAGACAATTTCTTATAATGATTTCTTTTACGATGACTATTAATAAGAGCCAGAGACAATCTTTAAAGCATGTTGGGATATATCTTCCGTCGCCAGTGTTTTCACATGGTCAGTTGTATGTTGCAATTTCAAGAGTTACTTGTAGAAAAGGATTAAAAATATTGATCATCGATGACGATGGTGAAGATACGACTAAAACTTCAAATGTGGTCTATAAGGAAGTCTTCCGTAATATAACATAATTTTCTTTGTATAAATATTTATCCAAAATTATTGTTGAAATATCGTTTAATGTTACTCAAATTTTTTCATATTCCTTACATTATTTGAATTATCATATTTTATTTAATCATTATATATCTTACCGCTAATCAGACCCGTGCACCGCACGGGTCGATGTTCTAGTTTGTTTATATTTATCTTAGTATTTATTATGACTTTATAAGGTGTAAAAAAAAAGAGCCGTGCTATATAGCACGACACCGTATGTCGTCGAATTGCACGACCATTGAATTTTTTCATTTCATGCTACCTTGTTTTTTTCAAAAGTAAATTAAACCAATACAGAAACAAAAAATGGCAAAGTAACATAACACCATGCTCTTTACAAGAGTTACACTAGTATAAATAAGATAAATAATTTTGTATCCTCTTATATATAGGTATAAATTTAATATACAATTCCATTTCTCCCCTTATTAAATAAAATAAAATAAAATAAGAGAGAAAAGAGAGAAATAATAGTGTATATTATTCACTACTAAGATTAGGGTTACATTCCAATGATACATATCATCTATATACTAGTATAGTAAACATAATGAGCCAATTACATGGGTCAATGACCTATGTGGAATTCTACTAATAATATTCATAACAAGTGCGTTAATTAGAGAGATCTATTTATCATGTTAGTCCAAGGTTAGTTTTTGGAAAAAAACATAAAATTTTAGATTTTTTTTTACTAAAATAATTTTTTTTAGTCCAGAAAATTTTAGAATTAATAACTAGAAAAATATGTTTCATTAATCTGTATGATTTTTTCAAAGTGTTCTTATAAAATGGACCCGATAAAATAATTTATAGGATTGATTTGGAGTACCACTACTAGAGAGATGTTTGTTATTTACTAGTAATTCATAAAAAATGCAGCCACTGATTTAGAGTCAAATAAAATAAGAAGAAAAATTTAATTTGAAAAATCACGGAGTCGTGCAATATGGACGACAAATTTTGTCGTACCATCCATCATTTTCCAAAAAAAAAACATGGCGCCTAGAAATTTATATCGTACGAGAACCAAATTTACTTATGAGTTGTAAATTTTAGAGACTAAATTGACAACATCAATAAGTAGTCCACCTTCCCCAAAAACATGTCTTCCTCACATCTTGGTTTATTTTACCATTAAGTAGACCAAATTCCTCAGCATCATCAACCCACACAAAGAAAGTTGCAATATTATGATCTTGGAAAAATTTACAAAGAAAGTTGTATGATCTATAAAGGAACAATTATTTCCAACCATGTTTTTTTATTTAAGAAGCCAAACAATTATATTAAGAATAGGTTACGCACAAGATGTGCCTAACAAATAATACAAGAAGTTTACAACAAAAAGATAAAAAAAACATACAAAGCGCAAAATAAGGCGAACAATCAAACCTCTTTAACCAAAACGATTACATAGACAAGGCAAATGCTTAAACCACCACACGTTTAAATAGTAACTAAAGTTTTTGTTTTTGCGAGACTTAAACCACCATCAAGATATAGTTTTCACCGTTTCAAGAAACACCTCAACCAATACTTCCTTGTGAGCAAAATCTCTATTATTTATTTCTTTCCAAATGATCCAGCAATTGTCAACCACACAACATGAATACACGAACGAACTTCTTTGCCAAATGCAAAAGAATTACCAAAACAAATAAATCGGAAATAAATACATAATAGAGATGTACTAGTAATAGTATGTGATCCAAAACCAAACCATAACTTTTTTTTTGTTGACAATAACCATAAATGTATGTTTGGATGAATGATGAATTATTAGAAAAAGTACAATGGTACCATAATTATATTGAAACTTCAATGAATAATTTTTTCCAAAATTAGGGTAGTTCATTATAATTCTATCAATCTTACAGTTAACCCAAATACGTATTAAAAGTACAATGGTACCGTAATTATATTGAAACTTCAAAGAATATTTTTTTCCAAAATTACGATAGTTCATTATAATTCTATCGATCTCACCGTTAACCCAAATACATATTAAAAAATTGGTGTTCAAGATATCCATGTCGAAAACCAAGATTGTAGGGATTAGGAAAGGTTGAAGTAATATTAATCCCAACACCTGGTTTGTTCTCAAAGCTAGGCACCATAACGTCCAAATCGATTAACCCCAATATTTGGTGAAGACATGTTCGATTTTTCCATCATGCATTTGCTAGCAATTTTTCCAAGATTCTTCTTTAGGTCCTCAATAGAAACCTTTAGTTGGAGCAATTCATTCAAGCCAAGTTCATCAATAGGGCCTTCCCACCAAAATTGCATTTGCCTAGCTTTCCTCACATGATCTATCTCCTCCCCTTGTTTTTTCTCAATCTCGAGATGGCTAAGAAGTTGAGTTAGTTGCATGTTGAGATCGCGGACATTAGAATTTCTATGAGCCTCAACAATTTGGTTAGAACTGGACTCTTGTGGAGGGTTTCGGCTCAAATAACGATCAATGATAGACTCAACTTCTGGATGTCCAAAAGAGAATGCCTTATTAGCCGGAGAGAAAACGACAATTCCAATATCCACCCCACAAAGTGTGCAAAGTTCACTAGCCTTTTTGAAAAGTCCTGAACGGCGCTTAGAAAATGTAACTTGTAAATGACTTTTTTTAGGTATTTTTTCAATAGGAATTTTTTGACGACCCAAACTAGACTTTTTCTTTAACATTGTGTGAAGAAATGGTAATGCAAAGATGAAATAGGGAAGAGGAGAAGAAGGAAGATTGCTTCTGCTTTTGTTGTTCCAGGAGTGGAAATTTTACATGAGTATATATATTGCTAAATCTTTGATATACATCTAACCCAATTAATTTTCCCTTTTATATGTTTTATTACTTTTTATTATTAGACATAAACTAGGAAGTTATATAATCTTTTGACCTTAATACGCTATTTAATTTAAATATAAAACGGGAATAGTTGGCATTATACAATGTTTTTTGGTACAATAAATGATTTTTTTTGTCAAGGGTACAATAAATGATTTTTACTCCTAAAATATTATAACACTTTTTTTTGTTACAAGATGAAAATCGAACCCAGAACCTATAACATACTACCCAAACCCCTCACTACTAGACCAAACCTAGAGGCTTATATACTTATATTATAACACAATATTTAATTCTCGATATTATTTATTTTTTGCAAATTGTAGGTCGGGTATTATCTGAGTACTACAATTTTACCTTGAACCAAATATGACCCACAATAAAAGGAAAAGCTCTCCCTTGTATTTGATCCTAATGACAGTCATGGCTGGATTTGAAATACTTATATTATCAAGGCATGTTTATGATTTTTTTTTTTTTTAGAAAAAAGTGGTTTTAAATATGTCACAACTAGGTTTATATGTATATAACATTATAATTTTACTATTTTCTAAGAAGTTGAAAAATTAAACCTATAGAAATGTTATTGTGTACTCAACTTTAAAACTAAAATTCTTAGCAACTAATTACTAACATTGGCATTAAAAAAATAAGAAAAGAAAGTGTACTCATATTGACTGTATGCAGTCCAACGACATTCAATCCAATTCTCTACTAAAATGGATGCATTCAATCGAAAGTAGTTAGGATCCTCTTCATTTATAATTTTTTCCATTTCCTTCATTATTATATAGTTTTGAGAATATAAATGCAAAAGTGTGACATTAAGTGAGTCCAAATATATTTTATATACACTCCAAAACATTTAAAAACCTTAGTAATGAAAAAAATGGAAAGAATATCAAATGTTAGTTGGTTCAGTGGTGATTGATGCTGGACTTGGTAGGGAGGGCCACGGTTCGATCTCCGCAACTGCATTTGGGAGGGGACTGGAACCACTACATGTCAGAACTCGTCCTGAACCAGCTGTTAAAACCAAAAAAGAAAAGAAAAAATGGAAAGAAAATGGTAAGGATCTCAATTATTGGGTGCATTATTTATGTTACTGTCTGTATTCTGTAGACAAGTTAAAGATTCCTTTGGTATATTGATTTCTTTAATTAATTTAGCAATAATGAGGATTGAGGTTGAACAAAAATTCGTTACCAGATGCTAATATTATCTTGTCTCTTCAAAATTAATTTAAGGTTAATTATTTTTAATGCATCAGATGAAGAAAAAAAACTTGTCTCTAAACTGTACCAGTAAATATATGTTCTTAAATAATGGGTATGATATTTTTTTCTGTTCATAAATGTTCTTAAGTAATTTTATACTCTCCCTATTCTTAATTACTAATCTTCATTCCTAGGATTCTATTGACCAAATCACAGGAAGTGAGAAACTTCATAGTAATAATAATAATAAATTTATTGATAGTTAATGTTGTTTTTACAAATTTATTCTTTGAGAAAGAAAATTTGTAAATAAAAAAAATAAAAAGCAAGGACGGTCATGAGCAAGTGCAACACAGCCCTTCGCCCAGGGCCTCAAAAAGCATGGTATCTCAAAATTTCAATTTGTTAAATATTTCTAAAATATTTGTTGTTGATGTTTAAGTATAAGTTATCTATAGAAATTAGGATCTTGTTTTTCTTTTGTCAATATATATCCACCTCTTTTGTCTTTCTTTTTCTTATTCTCCCCTCTCTTCACAAAACACCACCCATGAGAGAACCATAACCTATCCCATCTTTAAGAGGACCAACACTCATCAGGGTTCCATACCTAAGTCAGATTCAGGGACAAATGAATCATATATCACACAATTAATTCCTAATTCAAAGATGCCACCTCAAAATTTTAACGAGTAAGCATATGAGGAATGAAGACTTGCAAAATGAAGCATTTTGAAGGATATTTTTTAACTTAATGGTCTATTTTTAATCTAAATTTATGTTGATGTAATTTGGACTTATTAAATATTTTGGGGTTAAATAGTGTTTACCACTGGTAATGTTAGCGAATTTTGGTTTACAACTTGTAATATTTTCTCCCAATTATCTCCTGCAATGTCAAGATTTTGTCCGTTTAGCCCCTTATTAAACATGTTAACTTAAGATTATGTCATTTTACCCCTTGTAATGTTAGTGAATTTTGGTTTACCCCCTCGCTAAGATAGCAATGTCATCGTTTATGAGAAATCTTAAGCCAACAAATTCATTGAAGGACTAAAATGACAAAATCTTAACATTACAAGAGGATAATCGAACAATAAATACTACAAAGAGGCAAACCAAAAATCACTAATATCGCAAGGGTAAATACTAAACACTGTTTTATCTAATATTTTATGCCTCTTTTTGATCCATTTCGATAATTTATGTAATTGGTACTTATTAACGACTTATCCATTTTATTTTAACTAGCAGGCCAGGCTGTGTCTAACTTATGTCCAAAAAAAAAAAATATGCTTATGTTATGGTCGGATTGTTAATAAAAGATGTGTCTTATGTTATGGTGAGTTTGTTAATAAAAGATTTTTGTTGCTACTAAAATGAAATTAAGGGTATTACTGGTATTATGAAAAGTTCATACCAAAACTCATGTATTCTCTTTATATCTAGTATAGAATAGATATAGATATAGATACACTTGGAGTTGTATGATCTATATCTTGGTATTTAATTACTTTATACAAAAAAAAAAAGTATGTATCAAGATTGTCAATATGTGTGACTACTTTAATTTGCCTGTATTTGCTTATGAGTTGTAAATTTTAGAGACTAAATTGACAACTTCAATAAGTACCTTCCCCAAAATCATATCTTCCTCACTAATTGGTTTATTTTACCATTAAGTAGACCTAATTCCTCAGTATCATCAACCAACACAAAGAAAGTTGCAATATATGATCTTGGAAAAATTTACAAAGAAAGTTGTACGATCTATAAAGGACCAATTATTTCCAACCATGTTTTTTTTATTTAAGAAGCCAAACTCCTTTAATCAAAACTGCTACTTACACAAGACAAATGGTTAAACCACCACCCATGTAAATCGTAACTAAACTCTTTTTTGCGAGACTTAAACTGTCATCAAGATATAGTTTTCACCTTTTCAAGAAACACCTCGACCAATACTTCATTGTGAGCAAAATTTCTATTATTTATTTTTTTCCTAATGATCCAGCAACTAGCATACCACACAACATGAATACACAAACGAACTTCTTTGCCAAATGCAAAAGAATTACAAAAACAAATAAATCGGAAATAAATACATAACTAGTGATGTAATAGTATGTGATCCAAAACCAAACCATAAAAGTTTGCTTGTTTTTTGACAATAACCTATGTTTGGATGAATGGTGAATTATTAGAAAAAGTACGATGATATCGTAATTATATTGAAACTTCAAAGAATATTTTTTTCCAAAATTACGATAGTTCATTATAATTCTATCAATCTCACCGTTAACCCAAATACGTATTAAAAAATTGGTGTTCAAGATATCCATGTCGAAAACCAAGATTGTAGGGATTAGGAAAGGTTGAAGTAATATTAATCCCAACACCTGGTTTGTTCTCAAAGCTAGGCACCATAACGTCCAAATCGATTAACCCCAATATTTGGTGAAGACATGTTCGATTGTTCCATCATGCATTTGCTAGCAATTTTTCCAAGATTCTTCTTTAGGTCCTCAATAGAAACCTTTAGTTGGAGCAATTCATTCAAGCCAAGTTCATCAATAGGGCCTTCCCACCAAAATTGCATTTGCCTAGCTTTCCTCACATGATCTATCTCCTCCCCTTGTTTTTTCTCAATCTCGAGATGGCTAAGAAGTTGAGTTAGTTGCATGTTGAGATCGCGGACATTAGAATTTCTATGAGCCTGAACAATTTGGTTAGAACTGGACTCTTGTGGAGGGTTTCGGCTCAAATAACGATCAATGATAGACTCAACTTCTGGATGTCCAAAAGAGAATGCCTTATTAGCCGGAGAGAAAACGACAATTCCAATATCCACCCCACAAAGTGTGCAAAGTTCACTAGCCTTTTTGAAAAGTCCTGAACGGCGCTTAGAAAATGTAACTTGTAAATGACTTTTTTTAGGTATTTTTTCAATAGGAATTTTTTGACGACCCAAACTAGACTTTTTCTTTAACATTGTGTGAAGAAATGGTAATGCAAAGATGAAATAGGGAAGAGGAGAAGAAGGAAGATTGCTTCTGCTTTTGTTGTTCCAGGAGTGGAAATTTTACATGAGTATATATATTGCTAAATCTTTGATATACATCTAACCCAATTAATTTTCCCTTTTATATGTTTTATTACTTTTTATTATTAGACATAAACTAGGAAGTTATATAATCTTTTGACCTTAATACGCTATTTAATTTAAATATAAAACGGGAATAGTTGGCATTATACAATGTTTTTTGGTACAATAAATGATTTTTTTGTCAAGGGTACAATAAATGATTTTTACTCCTAAAATATTATAACACTTTTTTTTGTTACAAGATGAAAATCGAACCCAGAACCTATAACATACTACCCAAACCCCTCACTACTAGACCAAACCTAGAGGCTTATATACTTATATTATAACACAATATTTAATTCTCGATATTATTTATTTTTTGCAAATTGTAGGTCGGGTATTATCTGAGTACTACAATTTTACCTTGAACCAAATACGACCCACAATAAAAGGAAAAGCTCTCCCTTGTATTTGATCCTAATGACAGTCATGGCTGGATTTGAAATACTTATATTATCAAGGCATGTTTATGATTTTTTTTTTTTTAGAAAAAAGTGGTTTTAAATATGTCACAACTAGGTTTATATGTATATAACATTATAATTTTAATATTTTCTAAGAAGTTGAAAAATTAAACCTATAGAAATGTTATTGTGTACTCAACTTTAAAACTAAAATTCTTAGCAACTAATTACTAACATTGGCATTAAAAAAATAAGAAAAGAAAGTGTACTCATATTGACTGTATGCAGTCCAACGACATTCAATCCAATTCTCTACTAAAATGGATGCATTCAATCGAAAGTAGTTAGGATCCTCTTCATTTATAATTTTTTCCATTTCCTTCATTATTATATAGTTTTGAGAATATAAATGCAAAAGTATGACATTAAGTGAGTCCAAATATATTTTATATACACTCCAAAACATTTAAAAACCTTAGTAATGAAAAAAATGGAAAGAATATCAAATGTTAGTTGGTTCAGTGGTGATTGATGCTGGACTTGGTAGGGAGGGCCACGATTCGATCTCCGCAACTGCATTTGGGAGGGGACTGGAACCACTACATGTCAGATCTCGTCCTGAACCAGCTGTTAAAACCAAAAAAGAAAAGAAAAATTGGAAAGAAAATGGTAAGGATCTGAATTATTGGGTGCATTATTTATGTTACTGTCTGTATTCTGTAGACAAGTTAAAGATTCCTTTGGTATATTGATTTCTTTAATTAATTTAGCAATAATGAGGATTGAGGTTGAACAAAAATTCGTTACCAGATGCTAATATTATCTTGTCTCTTCAAAATTAATTTAAGGTTAATTATTTTTAATGCATGAGATGAAGAAAAAAAACTTGTCTCTAAACTGTACCAATAAATATATGTTCTTAAATAATGGGTATGATATTTTTTCTGTTCATAAATGTTCTTAAGTAATTTTATACTCTCCCTATTCTTAATTACTAATCTTCATTCCTAGGATTCTATTGACCAAATCACAGGAAGTGAGAAACTTCATAGTAATAATAATAATAAATTTATTGATAGTTAATGTTGTTTTTACAAATTTATTCTTTGAGAAAGAAAATTTGTAAATAAAAAAAATAAAAAGCAAGGACGGTCATGAGCAAGTGCAACACAGCCCTTCGCCCAGGGCCTCAAAAAGCATGGTATCTCAAAATTTCAATTTGTTAAATATTTCTAAAATATTTGTTGTTGATGTTTAAGTATAAGTTATCTATAAAAATTAGGATCTTGTTTTTCTTTTGTTAATATATATCCACCTCTTTTGTCTTTCTTTTTCTTATTCTCCCCTCTCTTCACAAAACATCACGCATGAGAGAACCATAACCTATCCCATCTTTAAGAGGACCAACACTCATCAGGGTTCCATACCTAAGTCAGATTCAGGGACAAATAAATCATATATCACACAATTAATTCCTAATTCAAAGATGCCACCTCAAAATTTTAACGAGTAAGCATATGAGGAATGAAGACTTGCAAAATGAAGCATTTTGAAGGATATTTTTTAACTTAATGGTCTATTTTTAATCTAAATTTATGTTGATGTAATTTGGACTTATTAAATATTTTGGGGTTAAATAGTGTTTACCACTGGTAATGTTAGCGAATTTTGGTTTACAACCTGTAATATTTTCTCCCAATTATCTCCTGCAATGTCAAGATTTTGTCCGTTTAGCCCCTTATTAAACATGTTAACTTAAGATTATGTCATTTTACCCCTTGTAATGTTAGTGAATTTTGGTTTACCCCCTCGCTAAGATTGCAACGTCATCGTTTATGAGAAATCTTAAGCCAGCAAATTCATTTAAGGACTAAAATGACAAAATCTTAACATTACAAGAGGATAATCGAACAATAAATACTACAAAGAGGCAAACCAAAAATCACTAATATCGCAAGGGTAAACACTAAACACTGTTTTATCTAATATTTTATGCCTCTTTTTGATCCATTTCGATAATTTATGTAATTGGTACTTATTAACGACTTATCCATTTTATTTTAACTAGCAGGCCAGGCTGTGTCTAACTTATGTCCAAAAAAAAAAAATGTTTATGTTATGGTCGGTTTGTTAATAAAAGATGTGTCTTATGTTATGGTGAGTTTGTTAATAAAAGATTTTTGTTGCTACTAAAATGAAATTAAGGGTATTACTGGTATTATGAAAAGTTCATACCAAAACTCATGTATTCTCTTTATATATAGTATAGAATAGATATAGATATAGATACACTTGGAGTTGTATGATCTATATCTTGGTATTTAATTACTTTATACAAAAAAAAAATGTATGTATCAAGATTGTCAATATGTGTGATCACTACTTTAATTTGCCTGTATTTGCTTATGAGTTGTAAATTTTAGAGACTAAATTGACAACTTCAATAAGTACCTTCCCCAAAATCATATCTTCCTCACTAATTGGTTTATTTTACCATTAAGTAGACCTAATTCCTCAGTATCATCAACCAACACAAAGAAAGTTGCAATATATGATCTTGGAAAAATTTACAAAGAAAGTTGTATGATCTATAAAGGACCAATTATTTCCAACCATGTTTTTTTTTATTTAAGAAGCCAAACTCCTTTAATCAAAACTGCTACTTACACAAGACAAATGGTTAAACCACCACCCATGTAAATCGTGACTAAAGTCTTTTTTGCGAGACTTAAACCGTCATCA
This sequence comes from Trifolium pratense, assembly GCF_020283565.1. NCBI lineage: Eukaryota > Viridiplantae > Streptophyta > Magnoliopsida > Fabales > Fabaceae > Trifolium > Trifolium pratense. Next base: position 70,707,893 of record NC_060060.1, read on the forward strand.
AGATATAGTTTTCACCTTTTCAAGAAACACCTCGACCAATACTTCATTGTGAGCAAAATTTCTATTATTTATTTTTTTCCTAATGATCCAGCAACTAGCATACCACACAACATGAATACACAAACGAACTTCTTTGCCAAATGCAAAAGAATTACAAAAACAAATAAATCGGAAATAAATACATAACTAGTGATGTAATAGTATGTGATCCAAAACCAAACCATAAAAGTTTGCTTGTTTTTTGACAATAACCTATGTTTGGATGAATGGTGAATTATTAGAAAAAGTACGATGATATCGTAATTATATTGAAACTTCAAAGAATATTTTTTTTCCAAAATTACGATAGTTCATTATAATTCTATCAATCTCACCGTTAACCCAAATACGTATTAAAAAATTGGTGTTCAAGATATCCATGTCGAAAACCAAGATTGTAGGGATTAGGAAAGGTTGAAGTAATATTAATCCCAACACCTGGTTTGTTCTCAAAGTCATCATAACGTCCAAATCCATTAACCCCAATATTTGGTGAAGACATGTTCGATTGTTCCATCATGCATTTGCTAGCAATTTTTCCAAGATTCTTCTTTAGGTCCTCAATAGAAACCTTTAGTTGGAGCAATTCATTCAAGCCAAGTTCATCAATAGGGCCTTCCCACCAAAATTGCATTTGCCTAGCTTTCCTCACATGATCTATCTCCTCCCCTTGTTTTTTCTCAATCTCGAGATGGCTAAGAAGTTGAGTTAGTTGCATGTTGAGATCGCGGACATTAGAATTTCTATGAGCCTCAACAATTTGGTTAGAACTGGATTCTTGTGGAGGGTTTCGGCTCAAATAACGATCAATGATGGATTCAACTTCTGGATGTCCAAAAGAGAATGCCTTATCAGCCGGAGAGAAAACGACAATTCCAATCTCCACTCCACATAGTGTGCAAAGCTCACTGGCCTTTTTGAAAAGTCCTGAACGACGCTTAGAAAAAGTAACTTGTAAATGACTTTTTTTAGGTATTTTTTCAATAGGGATTTTTTGACGACCCAAACTAGACTTTTTCTTTAACATGGTGTAAAGAAATGGTATTGCGAAGATGAAATAGGGAAGAGGAGAAGAAGGAAGATTGCTTCTGCTTTTGTTGTTCCAGGAGTGGAAATTTACATGAGTATATATATTGATAAATCTTTGATTTGCATCTAACCCAATCAATTTTCCCTTTTATATGTTTTATTACTTTTTATTATTAGACATAAACTAGGAAGTTATATAATCTTTGACCTTAATACATATTTAAATACGAAACGGAATTAGTTGGCACTATACAATGTGTTTTGGTACAATAAATGATTTTTACTCCTACCATATTATAACACTTTTTTTTTTGGTCAAGATAATACATTTAATTCTTGATTTTTTTTTTTGGTTCAAATTCTTGATATTATTTATTTTGTGCAAATTGTAGGCCGGTATTATCTGGTTCTACAATTTTAGGAAATAATACCTCGAACCAAATATGACCCGCACAATGTAAGGCAAAGCTCTCCCTTGAATTTGAAATTTAATTAGAGATGAAAAATAAAATAAATTTTGTCATTAAAATTATATGCCCCTAAGCACATCAAATTTAATAATCAAATTTTCTCTCTAATTTTTTAGTTATTTTAAGTTTGTCTAGTTGTGTAAATTTGCATAATGTGAATGATAAAAAAGTTATTTCTTATAGAGTCCAATAAAAATGAGTACTACCGTAATTTGATATGTCATTAATAGTTAATTAGTTGGTACAATGTTGATTGATATTGAGTTTTGTGGAGAGAATCATTGTTTGATCTTTCGCAATTGCAATCGAAAGGTGGATGAAACCACTTGATACTAAAACCGACCTATAAATCAGATAAACTGACGATGAAAGTCAAAAAAAAAAATTGGATATGTCTAATTGACTCAAATGAATGGTTGAGATTTTACTCCACTCTCCTGTCACCAACTCACCATAGAAGATCGCCTCCCTTGCTATTATTATCATTATTTTTATTATTATAAGAGGCAATTTAGAAAAACTAACATTGTTGATAAATTTATTGTTATTATTTTTTTGGTAGATGATAAATTTATTATTATTTTTTATTGAATTTAATGAATATGCACCGATGGTATAAAATAGTTTTATACGATCGTCCAATAAAAAACTATCATTTTGTCATGTCATATCAAAAAAGTGGGATAATGTGAGGTGATATGACAAAAAAAATATTAGTTGAAAATGTAAAATTATTTTATAGGGCATATTCCTTTCTCTTTCTTATTATCTAGATTAACTTTTGTTTAGTATATAGATTCTCATAAGGTTTTCTTAGAGGTTACGACCACACATAAATTGGCTTTAAATATGAAGCAAATTTGCAGCCTGAAGTAATTTTTTTTTTCATTTCAGTATTCGGCTCACTGGACCGCTTAATCTAGTTTTGAGGTGAATTTTGATATTAAGTGATTTCAGCCTCTTCCGTCGCAATTGCGATGGATCGAATCGTAATCTTTCATATAAAATCCAGCGTCAATTACCATTGTAGCAATGATGGGTAACCTTAAGTAACTTTTTCTTTCTGTATAAACCAGTCTCTGTACCAAAAATAAATTATGTATCAATTCCGACATTAAGTGGTTTAAGCCTCTTTCGATCACAATTGCGATGAATCGAACCATCATCTTTCCTATCAAATCCAGCATCATTGTACCAATGGGTAACCTTAAGTAACTTTTTCTTTTCGTATAAATCAGTAGTCTTTGTACCAAAAACAAATCAGTATTATATAACTTTCCAATTATGCAGTCTTATAAAGTACATTTTCGATATAAATATATTTCCCAAACTTGTTTTTATGAGACAAGATATTTTCATGGACGTTCATTTTCATTCAAAACAATCATTTTATACCAAAAAAAAAATGATTGACTTTCCCAAACTCGTTTTTTTCCTTTGAAAAGGTTGTAATAATTGGTCCGCAAAATATTTTCCATTGATTCATTTGAATATATTTTGGTTAGAAAACAAGAGAAAATATATGTATTCAAAGGCTTCATTCCAATTATGCTGTACGCATATTATTAAGAGGATTTTTTTAATCGAGTATTAATTAATGTTCACAGTTGTTTGTGATTTTTGTTTTCTTTTGGTCGGTGAGCAGCACAACAATATTATATCTTGTATTAGGCATAACAATATTATTTTTTTAAAAACAACTACTCCAAATAGATTTTAATATAACAAGATTATGTTTAATTTTTTATAACAGATAAAAATGAAATATTAACCAACTAAACTCCTCAGCATAAGGTATGCCGAAAAGGCTACAAAAGATTACAAAGCGTCAGAAACGAAGTAATAACAAGAAAAATTATTTCATGCCCAAACATATAAACGGGATTGACTATCACCTATGGTAATTTGAAACTAGATCAATGCTTGTTGTCTTCAACCACCAATATAATAGAGTTTGACCTTGTTCAACAATTGAGGTAGGGGCGACTCTGAGTTTCTGAATAGTTTCTGATTTCTTTCGTTCCACACAATCCAGACACATAGGAGGCAAATGAGTTGCAAAAAAGAACGTCGTGCTCAAAGACCGCTGGAAAAATAAGTAAACGATCTAATAGATTTGGAGAGTCTGTCGACGAAAAACCAATCCACGATCTAACTATCGACCAAAGGGAACCAAAAGTATTGCACGAGAGGAATAAGTGCTCAGCTGATTCAACACCGCCGCAATCGGAGACGCAAAGGTGAGCGCTTGGAGTGATGATGCTTTGAGTTACCAAGTTTGTTTTTGTTGGCAATCTGTCACGCAAGAGTCTCCAGGCCAAAATAGACACTTTCAAGGGACATGTTTGTACCAAATAAGTTTTTCTGCTGCATCCAAAGTGACATGCTGCTGAGAAGTCAACAACTAGTATTCACCATGAACACGGTAACCTTGAACCGAATCAAGTTGTCACTGCCACATATCTGAATGTTGGGCTTGCAAAAAGAGATTGTATCACCCAAAAAATTCGTAGCAAAAAGATATAAAATAATTTTTAGTGAAAAATTATTTAAATTTTTTCTCATTTGAAGCTTAATTAAAAAGGTTATAACAAAAAGATAAAATACTTTAAAAATCATTTTTAAAAAAATTGTGATAAAGAGATGGGATGAGTAGCACAACTAATTTGAGCTAAGAATTAAAAAAAAAAAAAAAAAGGATTTATAGGGTTCAAACATTCACAAAGGAGAAAACAAACTAATTACTAGATTTGGCTTTTAATTTTATTTGTCACAAACATATCTAAGTTTAAAAGGTGGAGTGGGTAGCTCATATTTTTTTTAACTTAAAAATGGTGACATCTCATTAAAATTGAAAATTTTAGGAATTTTTAAAATTTTATGGGCTTAATTAATAAAATGGTCCCTTAAAGACATTTTTGGTTTCATTTTGGTCCCTTAAAGAAAAAAAGGTCTAAATAGGTCCCTTAAAGAAAAAAAGGTCCGAATAGGTCCCTTAAAGACATATCCGTTAATCAGTTTGGTCCTATTTAGACCTCTTTTTAGGGACCAAACTGGTTAACGGAGATGTCTTTAAGGGACCTATTCAGACTTTTTTTTCTTTAAGGGACCTATTTGGGCCTTTTTTTCTTTAAGGGACCAGTCTGAAACCAAAAATGTCTTTAAGGGACCGTTTTATTAATTAAGCCAGCCAATTTTATGGGTATTCATCATTTCACATCATCAGGTTGCATGTTATATCATTTAACATATATCACGTTACTATTTTTGAGTAAAAAAAATAGGGAATTATCTAAATGTGATTTCTTAACTTAAAAAAAGTGTAATATCATTAAATTGAAGTTTTTAGGGACGGGCCAAAATTTAGTGATTTTAAAATGGGGATCAGTAAATAAAAATAGGGGATTTTCTTCGTTTTTTTAGGTGACTAATTCATGTACGTTCTTTTGTTTAGTGCGAGTCCCTTGCAATTTCAAAAATTGATTTGTTTTTTTCAATTCTTAATATCATATGTCACCCAATATAATTGTGACATGTGGCAAGGCAATTGCTTCCCCTTCAATTATTGAACACTTCCCTTGAATCCAAGAGGTACCAACTATCATGAATTTCCTCATGTAGTCTCTAACACACCTACATGCACTCGTCTTGCCTAGCACATTGTGGAATCCCACGCCAACATTATACTTGTACAGTTGTACCAACTAAATACCGATTTTTTGCCACCGTTCATGTTGTTGCTCATGTTTGGACTGAATGTTGTTGTCACACACATTAAATTGTGTCCCATCCATTCCACATACATATCGCCTTAACACCTTGTTGTTGTCCCTGTTCTTGCGCATTATGCCAAACACAATTATTTCTATTATTCCATAACACCCACGCCAACATTGCAAAATTTCCAGTTACATATTTATCTTCATAGCGACACAAATATCCATAATAACATCCTTTGGCGTGTTGTAAGTTGAAACCATGACAGACTCATCACATCTATACCAATTAAAGAATAGATGAAAGGAAATTAGAAGATATAAGAACAATGAGCTTGACAAAATTAGAAAACTACAAAAGATGGCTTCAAAGCAGAAGAGCGGGCAAAATATACCCAACAGAATGTCGCAGATGTTGAAAGTGAACGGGTAACAAAAAAACATAGAATGTTGAAAATGCAAAAGACAACTGTTGTTGTTGCAAAAGTTTGTGCTCGGACTTGAATGAGAATGAACTTGGTGTGTCATTGCCTACTAAGAGGCGGAACAAAGGTTGTGTTCAGACTTGAATGAGAGTGAGAAGAGTAGTAGAGTTTAATATAACAAAACAAAGGCAAACAAGGTATTGCAAACCCTAACACACATGCGGCTGCAAAACAACTTCTGTACGAATTTTTTCTACAATTAGCAGTCACTTTTGCTACTATTATTGGATGACTGAAATCGCGTCGCAGTGGACACTAAACTACTCTGCAAAACTGTTGTAGCGCGCAATCAGGGCACTATTGACAACACTGTTACACTGGTATAAATGAAAAGAAAGAGTTATATTTTGCAACAATGCTAAGATTTGGTGATATTTTTAGTAAGAAAAAAAGTGTAAAAAAGCCCAAAGAAAATAATCAAGAATTAGGAGATAAACAACAAAGTAACTATCAAAACATAAGAGAGACAAGAATGTAAGATGGAGCACAATCAAACATTCTGCTCCCTATATCTAAAATAAGGCCCCGTTTTTTTAAAGCTTATGCAAACAATTTATGCAATTTTTATATATTATTATAAGTTTGTCAAAGTATTTTATGATAAAATAGCTTATAAAATTACAATTTTCACTAATGTGAACTTATAAAATAGCATAAAAAGCTAGGTCAAACGGACACTAAGAGCATGATATGCCAGGCGATCTGCAAGAGAGTTTCTTTGTGCCAAAAGGGACTCGAGGATTGCGCAACAATGGATAAGATCATACAAATAAAAACGGAATTGGACCAAAAACTCATGAAAAATTCACACCAAAATATGTAAAAATAAAAATTCTTCGTCATCATCTGTATAAAATAATGTATGTGAAAATCACAAGGCCAATTGCAACCAAAAACAAAATCCATCAAGAGAATTGCAAAGCAAAGTATAAAGCAGCAAGAAATCAATTTAATGAAACCACTAACAAAAAATCAACCAAAAATATAAGAAAACCATCCTGAGTCATCATCCTATAACTGATAACTTCTTTGAAGTCCATCTCTTTTTGACATTTTCTATGGCTTCCTCCCTCATCTTCACAAGCTCGCGAAAACTTTGCTGATACTGGATATCAATTGCTTCAAGCTCCAACTGTAGCTCGTTTAAATGATCTTTTTCCTGTTGAGTAAGAAAGCATTTGCTTGACATGTCAAAGTTTATGGATGGACTGGACCATGAGACTGCTGAGTTCTCTGATTGATTATTGTTTACATTGGAATTTAAGCCATGGGATCCCTTGCAACATTCATGAAGAATAAAACAATCAGGCTCTACACCTTTAGAATCAGTGGCAACTGCAATCCCATACTCAGCTGAAATATCTGATGAAACAGATTCTTGTTTGTCCTGCTCTTCCCCGTCAAGCTGTGACTGACCTAAATCCTCATACATTGCCTTCATATCAAAGTTATTTGATCCCAATGACCAATGGCAGTTTAACTGTTCACCATTCTGAGCTTCTGAAGGACTGTACAAATTATCTGCTCCAGATGAGAAGTTCTCGCACAAGGGTTTCCAGTTAGGCACAAGCTCAAAAATCATGTTGTGTATTAGCTCAGCAATGACAGCTACATCCTCATCCTTGAGCTCAAGATGTTCCACCATCTCCTCAGCAATTGAAATTGTTGTGTCGGAATCAATATAGAATGGAAAATGGATATTCCTAGCTCCACCTACAAAAACATAAATTAATAGCAATTAGCACCAAGTAAAATTTTAAAAAAACATGAATCATACTCACCATTAGCATCAGCAATTCGCAGTGTAAGTGAAATTGTACGTTCAGCATTCTTCTCCCCTCTTAACCTAAATTCATTGTTCTCTGTCTTCCTCATGAGATCAAGAATTGAAACTTGAGAAGTTTCTTTAATTCTTTCCACAGAGGAGCCATGTGATGTATGCCTGAGGTTTGAATCTATCTCCATGGGATGGGGCTCACAAGTTGGTGAATTCATTGATTTAGTCGGGGAATTAGGCAGCAGCAGGGGATCATGATAGATCTCCTTCGCATTTCCAGTTGCGAGGAATGGGTCTTTCAGCAGTTCAGATGCAGGCAATCTCATAGATGCTGGAACTAAACACTTCTCTATAAATTGCTTCACTTCAGGATCATTCACTTTAGCAAGAGAAGCAGGCTTTATACCCTGAAGCAAAAAACTTGTGAGCAAAAGCTAAGAACAACATAAATTCAGAATAAATAAGCAACTTCAATAGAGGAAGAAAACATAAACAACGTGAAAAATTCAATGAACTCTAATGCCTGCAAAACTTACAGAGGTAACTTTCTTATATATCTGTGCCGGATTTTTGCATTCACTATACGGGTACTCACAGGTGATCATTTCCAAGATACACATGCCAAAGGAATATATGTCAACAAGTTCATTGTATTCTTCTTCATAAAGCTCTGGGGCCATGAATTCCGGAGTACCTGAACCAAGCAAGTTTAAAAAATTATTTATATTTAATTTGAAAGGTTTAACCAAAGTGGTAAGCTACATAAAAGCTCAAGTATAATACCAATAACACTCCGGGCAGTAGGCTGCTGCATGACAATTGCCAATCCGAGATCTCCAATCTTAACTTGTCCATTATTCCCATTAACAAAAATGTTATCACATTTTAGATCCCTATGAATAACAGGAGGATTGTGACTGTGCAGAAAGCACAAGCCACGAAGAATCTGCCTCGCCCAGTTCTTGATTGCCTTCATATCCACATTCTTATGCTTCTTACGATACCTACAATACAAAGCAAGATCATCATAAACAATCCATCACTCAAAACAAAAGTATAAATCACAAATCAAACTCAATTCAACAAATCTTACTGCCTCAAACTCCCAGACGTGAACAATTCAGTTATCATATTGATAGTCCTGGTCTTTTCATCCACCCAAGAGCTATAGAACTTAATGATATTTTCGTGTTTCAGTGACTTGAGGAGATGAACCTCAGAATACAACTTCTCCAAATTTTGGGGTGATTGCATAACATCCTCTATACAAATTCGGTTCCAAGCAACTTCGATTCCATCTACTTCATCAAAAGCTTTATATCTATAATAACGTAATCAATGAACCAAATAAATAACCTAAATGCCATAAATCAATAAATAAATACATAAAAAAATTAAAATATTGCAGTTGATAAAGAGGAAACCATACACAGACTTGAATGCTCCTTTCCCTAACAGTTCATCATACTGTAAAACAAAAAAAAACGAAAATCAATCATAAAAATAAACATGAATAAATCAACCAAAATTCAACATCAATAAAAATCGAACTCAATTCAAAATCAATAAAAATTAACCAAAATTCACAATCAATAAAAATCAACCGAAATTCAGAATCAATAAAAATGAACTAAAATTCAAAAAAAAAAAATATAACATACCCGTGCGTAACGTAAAGTTGGATCTTTCTCCACAATACCAACATCATCAAAATCACAATCCATCGCAACACCAAAAAACAAGAAAAAGCCCTCCCAAAAAATCAAAAAAAAAAAAAGAGGAGGAATTGAACGATTATTTAGGTTATTAGAGAGTGAGAAGACGAAGAGAAAGAAAGAGACGGCAGTGTTCAGAAAAAGCTTCGGAAGCTGCGGAATAAGGATCAAATGCCGAACGAAAACGGAATCGGAATCGGCATCCGACGGAAGACATATCGGAGGATTGAAATTGCATGATGAAATTAGGGTTATGAAAGGAACGACGTAACTTTATTGGAATGTTCAAGGACAATTGAAACGAACGGAATTCCATATTTCCTTTATCTGCATCTTCTAGAGAATGAAAACCCTAACCCTAATTCTAACTCTAACCCTAATAATCGAAAGTGAAAAGGTTGAATGAAAATTGGGAATGAATGAATGAATAGTTGTGGTGAGTTTGAGTCTTGTTTGGGTTTAGGTGTGATAAGAACTGAATTTGTTGTTCTACGAAAACGGTTGGTACGGGAACAAGCTGGTACGTAAATAAATGAATAAACTCTACTTTGTATTTAATTTTCTTTTTATAGATGAAAATTCAATTCTATAGGCGGCGATTTATTTTGACTGTGATGTGAATAACAAACTTCAATATATGATAACCTCAAACATTTTTTTGACCGAAAAACAAACTTTTTTTTTTTTCACGAACGGAAAAACAAACTTACTAGTTACTAGTATAAGATAACCTCAAAAAATAAAACAAAGCAACAAACTTAATAATAGTAATACTTTTTTTTTTATAATACAAAAGATAATAATACTATTTTTGAGAGGAAAAAAAAAACTTGAAATAATAAAAAAAATTAGGAAAATGTTCTTCTTAAGGTCTCGAGTTCGATCCCCTAGTGTCAATTTCGGTGGGCTAAGTCCATACAGAGCAAAAAAACTTTGACTTTAAATGAGACCCCCACAAATGGGCGGTGGGATTGGTCTTGGATTAGTCGTCCTAAGACCGGATACCAAGTTTTCAAAAAAAATAATACTTTTTATAATATTAATTAATTAAAGATAATAATACTACTTCACATTTGTTTTAGACACATAGTACTTCACATTTTTCTTTTGACTACATAATAACACTTCATATTCTTAGAAATGAGTATTGAGTCTAACTCATCATTACAAAACCGGCTTGTAAGATGAGGATTGCCTCTAGTATATAAACACTTAGTCAGACCATCTCTCAACCGATGCGGGACTCTTAACACACCCCCTCACGCCCAGCACTATTGGGCTTGGTGCGTGGATATAAACTGTAAGTGACCCGATAGCGGAAACCTGATAACAGGTGGCCCAACGGATCGTGGAGAGACTCTGATATCATCTTAGAAATGAGTATCGGGTCTAACTCATCCTTACAAGACCGGCTTGTAAGGTGAGGATTGCCTCTAGTATATAAACACTTAGTCAGACCATCTCTCAACCGATGTGGAACTCTTAACACACATTGTTTAAAAAAAATAAATACTTCACATAAAAAAAGACAATAATATAGAATTAATTTAATTTGTAGAACTATTTTAAAAAAAAATATTAATTTGTAGAACTATAGTACAATGCATCTAATCAAATCAATGTACGATGTACCCAAAAAAATTTAAAATGTAACTATTTGGTTCGAAGTAGATGGATGGGAGATGAGGTGAGGTGAGGGGGTAATCTTGACCAAGAAAGTTTCTTTTTATTAAATCTTTTTTTTAAAAAAAGTTTTTTATTCTTGAAAAAAATAATTTAAAAACAAAAACAAAAAGTCTCAATTATTAGAGAGATTTGATTGGTTAAAAAAAAAAACCTTTTAAATTGATAAAGAGAATATTTTAAATTCATAGAACATTTTAAATTGTGAGGGAACATTTTAAAAAATTTTGTTTTTTCAAAAAAAGATTACCCATCACCTCCCCTTCCCTCCTTCAACTTCGAACCAAACAGACTCTGGTCTAGTGGTAAAATAATAGGTCTTTAATTCGAGAGTCTCAGATTTGAGCTCTAGTGTCTTTAGATGGAGGTAAATGTAATTATCTTTATAAGCGTTCTTTGACATGTAAGACCTTCCTTACCTTGAACTGGAGCATCATCCTCTCACCCTAAATTTTTCTTATAAAAAAAATGTGTACAAAAATGTAAAGTGCATTTATTTTTAAGTTCTTTTATCATAAACTACGTCAAAATATGATCCACTCTTGTTTGTAAAACAAATAACAAAATAAAATCAACTTGTTCGTGTATTCTTAGAAATGAGTATTGGGCCTAACTCAACCTTACAAAATCGGCTTGTAAGGTGAGGATTGCCTCTAGTATATAAACACTTAGTCAGGCCATCTCTCCACTGATGTGCGACTCTTGACACACCCCCTCACGCCCAGCACTATTGGGCTTGGTGCGTGGATATAAACGGTGGGTGGCCCGATAGCGGAAACCTGATAACAGGTGGCCGTGGAGAGGCTCTGATACCATCTTAGAAATGAGTATTGGGCCTAACTCAACCTTACAAAACCGGCTTGTAAGGTGAGGATTGCCTCTAGTATATAAACACTTAGTCAGGCCATCTCTCCACTGATGTGGGACTCTTAACATGTATCGAACCCTCGTACACTCACGTATTCACTTTAAAATATAAAATAAAGTGCACTTGTTAAACAATAAAAAAAAAGTGTTAAAAAAATTCGTAAGTTTTGATTTTTATGAGAAAAAACATATAAAGATTTGATTTTTATTGGTGAAAACTTATGAATTAACATAAAACTTTATTTATTTGCATAAGCTATTTTCATAAGCTCAAAAATAAATCAAATTCAAACATACCCTTAGCATTTTATTTTAGTTTTTAGGTTTTTTCTAAACTATCCCTTCATTGGAAATTTTTTTTCTATTTTTTATTGTTCTCCTATTATTTTGTTTTAATTTAGTTTTTGGTTGCCACGACCAAAAGTCATGCACTAACCCTTTAAGGTACAAATATTCATTTAAGAGACCGAAAATAAGTGAATTTTCGTATGCACCAACTAGAAATCAAACTCATAATTGCATGCTCATGAGACTTAATTATTTGTTAATTGTTCCACATGGTGTTGGAAAAATGATATTTTAGCAGTCCACAAATTCTAGTTTAATCGGAGAAAATACTGAAATTATTAGGTGAAAGACCGGAGTTCAAAAGTCAACTAATTCATATATGAAGAAATTTCAATGACTATTGTCATTTTGTGTATATGCCAAAATAATGATATATATTGCTGAGATCAAATTTGAATTTCTTATCTTTAGTATCAAGTTTGATTTTTTGGTTGAACTTGTTTAAAACACAAGCAAGAATGAGGTAAAAGGAGTAATTTATGTGTATATAATTTGATCCCTAAAAATCAAGATGAAGTTACTGGTATTGATGAAGATGAATTTTCATTTATTCAAAAAAAAAAAAAAAAGAATTTTCTTTACATTTTTATCGGACACCAATAATACTTGCAGAGTCTTGCACCATCCAATCTCTTTTTAAGTATATACTAACTTTTTTTGACAGAAAGTATACTTAATAATTAATACACAGTCTTAATACATTTCAACCTGTTAAAGAATATATCTTTAAGTTACTACAGTACCACATAACTCATCAAACTATTTAACCACATCTACTCTCTTTTTCTTTCTTTTTTTTTGGGGGGGGGGGGAAGGGAGGCAAGCCCCTTAACCACTTCTACCGTGTCAAAAGATAAAAAATAAATAAATAAAAAAAATCATTCAAATGATATTAGTTATACATAGTTTTGATAAATTGCAAAACTGGATGTTCCCATCTTGGCTAAGATGAGCAACAGAAGGTAGGGTACTCTCCAAGACTCGCTTTCCTAAGATGAGTGTAGTATCTTCTTATACTCTCCGAAGCTGCCATGGAATGGTGCCACTCTTCCCTCTGATACAATCCATAGCTCCTCCACGCTTCCAGAGATAAGATGCTCATCGTGACTCACCTGCCACATAGTAGAGGTCAATTTAGACATAAATTTGTTATGAGCATTCTGATCAAATAATATTAAAAGAATGTAGTGTCAGCAGAACTGAGTATTCAGCGTACCATGAGAATGCCTCCTTGGAACAGCACAAGACCTTGAATCAGCGCCTCAACAGCATCCAAATCCTACAACATTACGATCTCAGTCAATTTTGGGTTTATATTTAAATCACTAGATCAAGACACTGTACATGTATTGCAACAGCCAAACTAAAAGGATCAACTTCGATCACCACAGGAGACTAATTCACTTTATCTGAAAGGATTTTATCGTGTCACTGTCATCAGCTGTGTTGTCATACCATCGCAATGAATGCAATATAATACCAGTTATTGGTTTAAATATGATTTCCATCCATATAAAATGGACAAAAGTGATTTTTTTACTATTCAATTTCCATCCTTGCAAGATTTATTAATTTTTTAATTTTATTGGATTTTAGATTATTTTCAACTTTTTTATGAATTACAGAGTCTTCACATGGATGGAAACTAGGGAGAGAAACTCCCCATGGGTGTCAGAGACGGGGACAAGGGGTAGTATGGAGGATGAGGATCTGGGAGTACTACTCACCGCCACACAGTCAACATCCCTATTTGCATCCACGGCCCTAGAACTAGGTAGAATTTCAATTTTCTACCTGCACCCAATTTGTTTACAAAAGACTTGGTTTTACATCCCCCCACCCCTTTCCCGAAAAGGAACAGTTATCAAAATGCTCTGGACCTATCAGGATTTCAATCTTCTCACTGTAGCTTTCACCTGAGCTCATCATTTTAGGAGATAAATAAATACATCGATTGCAATTTGCAATTTACTCGAACGTGAGTTCAGATACCATTTTCAGATGAGAAGAGATAAGAATAAACATGATGCAAAAAAACACAAACTCGATAGATTCAGCATACTTTCCCTGCAACAAAATATGATAGCAAACAACCAGTAAGAAGTGATAAACAGTGTTCGAGACTGGACAGCCTACCAGATGATTGGATGGTTCATCAAGCAATATTATGTGTGGCTTCTTAAAAGTTATCTTTGCAAAGGCAACTCTACTTTTCTGACCACCTAGTAAAGCATTTAGAAAAGTCAGTATACACACACACACAACTCACAACATGCACTACAAATACTATACCTGACAAAGTATACATAGGTTGAAGTGCAAGATTTCCAGTTACACCAAAAGAACCTAAGTGACCTCGAAGTTTCTGTTCTGGAACTCCCTGCAGAAAATTCCAAAAACCAAAGTCAATGATAATTGCATGAACATGTTACTGAAGTTCTAAAAAACACAATGTTACAGCCTAACATCCACAGTTTTGATCTTATTCCTCCCATTAGAAAACGTAAATTATCACTTTGGAAACAAAAATCTTAACATATGCAACAAAAACACGAACTTGTTCATTTTTCAATGAAAAGAGGGGGGAAAATCATAAATTTTCACAATTGTAACTAGTATTCAGTTCATCTTTGCATTCTTTCTAAGGTTTCTAATTGCAGTCTGCATCACATCATGCAAACGTGATATGTAGGACTAGGTCATACCAGTCGGACATAACTGCCTTAGCAGTCAATTTCAGACAGCATTGGTTTACAACATGACTGAGTCAACAAACACAATTTGAAACTACAGTTTTTCTATAAAGGTTATCGGTGATTATAATGAAGGAAATTCCAATTATAGTCAACCAAGAAATTTCAATTGAAGATAACTCCTCAGAAAAATGGTTAATTATCTATAAGCACAGGAACTCACAGGATAGCAGCGCATCATATACAGAAGAGGATTTGAGGATAAGTCAAGTCCATCAACATGGTGCTGACTGAACACCGCTATACGAACCTGTAAACAGTGATGATGTGTGAGCAATGATTCAAAATAATATCAAAGCATAAAAAGATATCTTCAAGAAAGAACAAGTCTCCATTCTGCTAATTTCTAGCTCTTGAATAAAGCACCACCATTTCAAATTACACATAAATGGCAAAAGACAATACAAAGACTAAGACTTCACCTATTGACCTTGTCATGGATTAGAAGAAAATAAACACATTCAAAAAATTAATTGCAAAGTCATGTAGGAAGGAAGCAGAAAATAAAGTAGAAAACATTGAAACCTATGTGATAGTGGAGGTGAAAAAAAAAAGTAGCTTGTATCAGTAAAGTTGTAGGACAATTTTACTGCTGTAATATAGATTGATTACCTTGGCAGAACGGAAGACAGTCCCAGAACTTGGCTGTAGTTCACCGGCAATTAACTTAAGTATAGTAGATTTACCGATACCATTTGGTCCAACCACTGCAAACATAGAGGATAAAATTTTAAGCACATCAATATGGCAGGGTCATGTCATAAATTTAACAACAGTATCCCCCATATGCATAGGTTTAATACTAGTTTGCCGAAAGATGCAACCTAGGAATGACATGCCCACCACATGTTGAGAAACAAGACCGTGACATCATAAAGTGAATACTAGAAAATGCTAATAAAATTTGAACCAAAAGGTAAGAGAGAAAAATCATTCTTAGGACTAGGAAAAACATTCTTACTTGCAATACGGCTGTCAAGATCAATCCCAAAGTTCAAATTCCTAAATAGAATGGGCCCTCCAGGATAACCAAATGATGCATCACTACACACACAATAAAACATTTCCAAATGAGATAAGCGATAAGGCCGAACTAGTGTATGACAAACATTATATTTTTGTATTCATTGGTATTTATAAACCTATATCGTTCACAAAGCAAGTCAATTATGAGAGAAATGTTCTACCTGAAACTTATTATTGGTGCACCTGGTCTATCATCTGGAGTGGGGAATTCAAACTTGTAGCTACACTCCACCATAAAAACATAGTTAAACACTTGAACATAGATAAACACATTCCGAACTTTTGATGCAATAAAAGATTAAAAAAATAGCAGTTCATACTCGGGATCGTTAATAATTGCATCTACATGGCCCAATCGATCCAGAGCCTGAAACATTTTTCAAGAAAAAAAAAAAGGTTACGGACATGAAATATATTTACTCCAATGATTAAAACACAAGATGAAAAATAATCAAATGAGTGAGCAAATAGACAATACAATGAAAGCATGATATAACATGCACACAACATTTTGGGCATTTTGATTTATGAGAAGGTAAAGTAGCAATAACAAGTACCTTGATTCTAGATTGAACAAGTGATGCCCTCTTGGCATTATAGCGAAACTTGTCAATGAAGGTCTGACAGAAAAGAAAAACATCACATGTCAGAGTCAGACGTCAAATTGAACCTTGAATATAATGATACACATGCACCACATGTTCTACAAATTGCAAAACCTAGAAATTCTCTGATGGTAGCAGAGTCGGGGAAGTTGATGTCATGCTGTATTACATATTTCTTCAAGGCTTGTATTTCATTAAAGAATTATAGAACTAAGCACCATGGTAGTTAAAATCCCGATTTTAATCCTAAAATCTTACGATTTTACGATTATGTTTGCCCTCAGCGATTATGATTACACCTATAATCCTATTCTTGTGGAATCAGGTGGAATCCCAATTTGAATAGTAAAATCTTACGATTATGCGATTACTTTTAGCCTCAACGATTATACATACACACATAAATCTTCTAGCAATTTAGCGATTATGCTTGCGTCTGGCTCAAAACAAATCTTCTCCCTTGTCCTTCTTCTGTTTCATTTCCAAATGGCTTCAAACTCTCATGCTAATAAGTTTAATATTACATAGTATTCAAATGTGATTTAAGGTTTTCCTTCTCTTATGCAATTTTATCTGCACATATATGAATTTATATGCATATATTTGAGTTATATGAGTTTTGTATAATCTTACGATTAATGTTACGATTGTACGATTTACGATTATAATTCCCCTTTCCGATTTTACGTAAAATCCCGATTTTAACTACCTTGCTAAGCACGTTGAAAATTATTGCTATTTTGGTTGAGAGAAAATTCAGTCTGGGATCGCCACAGCATTTGTGAACTCTAATGACCACTTTGCAATCATTTTCACCAAGTCCCTTAGAGGTCACCGAGTCAACTAGATATGTAACAACATGGTGGTACGTGTGTGATATTTGAGGTGACTTGAAGAGAGGAGTTAAAATATCCTAGACATTTGAGGTAACATATCATGTTTATATGATGGAATCAATTAGAAGCAGTCTTCAAAACAAATTTAGGATTGTATATGCACATAACTAGGATTGCATCTTTGCCATTAATACTAAGTACTAACACTAATACACATAAAGACCTTAAGTGGACAGTCTAGACACACATTCAGCCTTAACCAGAATGTTCATAGTATTCTTGACTCGTATATCGCACATCAAAATCTTGTTTTACGAATGCTGCATTGGTACAAATTTGAGTATGTTTATATTTGTAAATAAATAAAATGAAATTTATCTTTTATCTATATGTGATTATCTCTTCCCATTTCAAGGTGTCCTCCCTTTCCTAACTCCTTGTGTAATAATTTAGAGGTCGGCGGCAAGTATTTGAGGGTAGCTGATATCCAAAAAAAATAAAAAGACGTGCCAAACTAATGAATGTAGGCGTGTGATATGGCCGTATGAGTATCAAATACAAATACAATTTGAAAATTTCACCAGTTTAGGGGTCTACATCATAGTGTTTGTTTATTGCAAAATATATTTATAACTAGTATCAAAAAGCACATTTTGAAAGCCAAGTTCCACACATCATGCCATCAATGCAGTAATTAGTCTTCCATGTTAGTTTACTGCCAGAGCACAAACTGGCCTAATTAGTGAATATAAAAATATAGACAAATTTACCCCGATTAGTGGGATAATTTGGTGGTTCTTGTTGTGTAGATTCACAAATTAATGTACAATGTTCTAAATTGCAAGCCAGTACGCTAATATTACTGACCCATAGCTCCTATAGTAGCACGATAACCTAAAGAGAAGTCAGTCAAATACAATGGGCTAAACACAATAATTATGATAAAACTAAGAATATAAGCTCCAACCAAAATGGAAGTGACCATACTTACTTAGTAATATAATACAATGGGAAAACAAAGTTTAGAATTAGGTAGAAAGACACAAAAATATCTATATTAAAATGATAACTTTACGGCAAAAAGTAATACCTGCATATGAGCTCTTGAACGCTCATGTGCCTCTACTGCTTTTTGTTGGTTTTTAATCTGTTCTTCCCGAGTCCTTTCAAAAGTATCATAATTCCCTTTATAAGTAGTTAGCTTTTGGTTTTGTAAGTGAATTATATCAGTAACCACCTGGAGATATAGTTGACAAGAATAATTAAGAAATAATTAAGAAAAGAATATGTTGGGAACCCATTTAGACAGTGCACTTAATCGACATAACACCTAAACAAAGCAAGAACAACCAGTATATTACCTACCGTGTTTAAAAATTCTCTAGCATGAGAAACGACAATAAATGTTTTCGGCCATTTAACCAAGTACGATTCAAGCCATAAGACAGCGTGAAGATCAAGATGATTCTGCAACAAAATAAAATAGAGTGATGTTCCAAAAATCTGTAAATTAAGGGATAAATGAATCCAGTGATGTCAATTGTGGATCGCAGAAAATAGTAGTTTGTTCAAATTCCACCACGCTACAATGCTATAGCAACTATTTGACAACACTCAGTACTAAATTGTGTATTGCAAAACAATAACGGTTTGTTAAAGTTTTGTTGTACTATAGCGCAGCAATAGCCGTTATTTGACAACATTGAATAAATCATACATATGAAAGAAATTTATAATGATGAGTTACCGTAGGCTCATCAAGAAGCAACATATCAGGCTCTATAAACAGTGCACGAGCAAGAGCTATCCGCATCCTCCACCCTCCAGAAAATGTTTTTGTTGCCTTCTTCTGCATCTCAGGAGAGAAACTCAGACCCTGAAAACAACCTTGATCAGTAAGATAAATATTTTGCGAAGGCCTTCGACTAAGAAGCTTTAATAAACTGTGATACAACAAATCACTAAGAAATCTACCGCAAGTATGGATGCTGCTCGTGACTCAGCAGCATCAGCATCAATTAACTCAAGCCTCTTGTATATTTGCTCAAGCCTTTGTGAAATAGCATCTACTTTAACAACTCCATTTGCATCACTTCCCTTTTCGGTACTGTCCTCAGTTTCCCTCTATAAGACAACCACAAGAACATTGTTAGTTGTTAACAACTTATAATTTGTTATACATACATATGCATGTATTTCATGCACAATCTAAAACAATGATCTAATATTACAGCCCCACACTTCATCCATACTAAGTCCTCACACCACGCTTTAAAAAACAACATATGGAACCTGTTTGGCTATTAGTTGAGCTTCTTCCTCCAGAAGCTGAGCTCTCTCAATATCAGTATTAAGAACACACTGCAAGGCGGATGTATCATCACCAACAACTTCTTGCTCGACGTGTAAAATCTGACAATTCCTGGGAATTCCATCTATGGCATGCATGGCCATGTGCCTTAGGAAAGTTGTTTTACCCGTCCCATTTCTACCAACAAGCCCTGTGTTGAGATAATTCAAACTGATTTAGTTTTGTTGGTTAGACTTGTTGTTAATATAGTTAGTGAGGATTAGTTACAAATTAACTAATCAAGTGAAGCGCTACAAAGGAACTTATGTCTAAACATAGTAATATGAATAAAAAAAATTCTCCAGTTGAATATCATTATGCACCCGTTTTCTCTCTAATTCAATGAGGGTTTGTTTGGGAGTTTACAAGGGGAGCATAAAAGGATAGTCCCCCAACTTGAGGCGGAGGTTTATCCTTCCAAAATGGGAACTAAAAAGTTGTATTGGAGGATGGATTTGCAGGACTTAGATAAATTTTTCGAACTCAATCTATGTTGTTATAATACTCTCAATTAAAAATATATTAATCACAAACATTCATTTATCATTCTCTACAAAAACACACACTCGAAATGTGAAAACATTCTCTATTTTTTCCTCCCCTCCAAATTCCCAAACAGACCCTAAAGTGCGTGAGTGTATGAGTTTTATCCTAACACTCTACTTCAACATCACACACAACAAACAAAACAGCAAGCAATTCATTTTTGCATTATTCCATTCAAGTTCACACTAATGAGTTCTATCCCTAACACTCTACTTCAACATAATATCCCTACAGTAATACTAATAGTTTATATTAATCACAAGCATTCATTTATCATTCTCTACAAAAACACCCTCAAGTAATGTGAAAAAATTCTCTATTTTTTCCTCTACTCCCCTCCCCTCCCCTCCAAACTCCCAACAGTGCCTAATTGTGTGAGTTTATGAGTTTTATCCCCAAAACTCTGCTTCAAATCACACACAGCAAGCAACTCATTTTGTATTGTTCCATTCAAGTCCAAGTTCACACTACAAAGTAAAGAGATAAATAAGAAGTAAAACTTCACCATAATGCCTTCCAAAAGAGAGCGTAACAGAACCATCAACAATGAGATCATGACCACCAACAGAAATAGTGAAATTATCCATATGAATATCCTTCACAGTGTGTCCACCACCAGCCTCATGCTTCACACATGCAACAGGCATCCCTGCTCGCACCGCTTCCATCTCCGCCAAATGCAATTGGTACTTCGCCTGTTCAATAATCACTTTCAATTCAATACTTTTTTTAGGACTAATTAGAATTATATATAAAAAATAATTACACATGAACAAAGGTAGACGGGCAACAAGCTGCCCCGCTAAACCTTTTCGGACGGCAAAACTCAATCTTTGAAAAACTACATTCAATACTAACAAAGAAAAAACACTTTTTGACCCGAATGGATTAAAATTTAGAACCTCTCTCTGGCGTTCATCTTTCCTCTTTCTCCTTTCAATCTTCAATTTATCACGTTCCGATAAGAGAGGACCATCTACTGGCTCAGGTTTCTTCTTCGGAGCTTCACCATCATCTAATCCCTCATTCATACGAAACGGCGCCGCAAGGCTTCGTACCGTTGGCTTCGCCTTCACCAAACCGTGCTTCCCAAACTTGTCGGAAAGTTTGCTGCATACCTAAAACGAAACGAATCATTGCGAGTTAGTGGCGGTGCTGTGAGTGATTGATTGATGAATTGATAAAAGGAAAGAGAGATGAAGATGAACGAACGGAGCGACACTCGGGGAAATCAGGGACACAGCCGGCGGCGACGAGGAGATCTCCGAGAGCATCGAAAGCGCCTTCGCCGTCAAGTCCGAAGTCGAAATCCTCGTCGGCGAGGACGTTGACTATGTAACTGACTATTGGTTCATCGACGTCGATGATTCCGTCTCCTAAAACCTCATGAACCACTGATCTTGCCACCTCTGTCATCTTCTTCTTTCTCACTCTCAACACCACTGATCTTGCTACCTCTGCGGTGTAACCTGCTAAATTTCTTTGTATTTTTTTAGGGGAAAGATATTTCAGCTTAATTACATAAATGGCTCACTTTGATAAAATAAAAAATAAAATAAAATAAAATAAATCGTAAACTACCAAATTAGTCCCGTCTGCTTGACTTTTCTGATATCTAATAGTATTATAAGGGGTGTAATGGATTCAAATTTTATAAGACAATTTTGGTAAAGTCTTGATAATTGTATTAGATTTTGTTGGACTATATTGATTTTGTGAGATTTTAAAGATTTTTTTACGATCAAGATTTTTAACACATGACTTGAATGGACTTTGAGAGATTTTTTTCAAAAGATTTTTTACAATTAAGATTTTATAATACTTTATATATTAGAAAAATTTTAAAAAAATCAATAAATTTTAATAAAAGAATTTATATCTTTTGGGAATCCAAATATTTAAAAAAAAATCTTACGATAGAAAAACTCTATGTTCTTTTTTTTTTACGTATATGTTCCTAGAAAGGTTACCACCACCACCATCGATAGAAAGTGGATGAAGACAATGACTTATTTGACGGAGGGATAATAATTTGAGATATACAAGGACCAAATATGAAAAGGTTTACCGGATAGACCAAATTGAAAAACATTTGACATAGACATGGACTATTTTAATATGTTAAAAGAGTAGGAGATCTATTTGAGAGTGAGCTACACGGAACTTTCTCGATTCCAACACAACTTATCCTTTTGGAGCTGACGTAACAAACTACGCGAGCCTCCCGACGAAGCCAACATAAATCCTATCCGAATTAAAAAAATAAAAGGCAGTTTAATTATGGTGGTATACCAGCCGAGCCGTCTTAGGAAATGACTGAACTTAAAAGACAGATGCCACCTCTGCGAGGGAGTCACTTGTCTGATCTTGCGGTGCACTCACTCCCGTTACGAGAATGAAATGACGCCGGACAAGAACGACTTTTACATACATCCTCAAGCTATAAAGAGGATAGGCTATTGGGGCTTCCTGCGAATTCAGTGGAAGGTAACAAGACTGTAGAGAGACCAATTAGATGGTTTATTCATAAAAAATAAATAAATAAATCATGCGGAAGTTTTGCGATAAATCTTCCATTTTATTTTTTTATTTTTCCTAGTAGCATTGTACTCAATGTAGTGAAGTGAGAATCAAGATTTAAATTCGGTCACTCCAATAATGTTTTTTATTAGTAGCTAGCAACTAATTAGACATCTTCTGTTAAGGGTTTTGCTAACAAATTAAAGGTCTCGTGGCACTTATAAAGCATTCCATTTTAAAAATATATATTTATTTAAAAAGTTAAACATTTCAATTCCAAATTTACACATTTTCATAAAAACACTTTAGTTATTTAAAAAGTTAAATATTTCAATTCTAAATGTGTTGATTTTACACACCTCATTACCGTTAAAAAAAAAAGTTGACTTTACACATTTCATAAAAACTTACTATTTAAAATATTTAAATAGTACTCTGCGAACAATCGTTAGCATTTCCCTTATTTTAAAGTATCATTTTCATTTTCATAAGATGTGTGTCATTGAAATTTATGCAATGTTTTAAGAATTGGACCTATTCACATACATAAATACAAGATTAAGACCATATACAATGAGAGTTGAAGTTGGTGTTGAATGGATGTTGAAAGTTGAAAATCATTGGAGGGGGTGTTGAAAGATGATGTGGAGGAGAGAAGTGTTGAAAGGGTTCAACATAGTTGAATGTTGAAAGCATGGACACGCGACGCGTTCCTGTTCGTCCATCCTGGCGCGTGCGGAACACGCGCAGACAGGGCACGTTAGCTTTGTTCAGGGGCGGAGAGAGAAATATGATCCTGACACGTGTGGCGTTTTGATTGGCTGGCTGGATTTTTATCACATTAATACTTTGAACTCAATTATTTCTTGTAAATTAATTTTAAATTTTTTTTACCAAAATTCATGATTTTTTTTTGTCTATAGATAGAGACTTTGTTCATTTGATTTGGACACAGAAAAAATAATCAAGTTTTTCACTATTTTAATCTTATTATTATCTTTCTATTAGCGTTTATTTTGAAGTTTTAGTCTTTTTTTAGTGAAATGGATCACACTAATCATTTCAAATTATTTGTATCATACTAATTACCTTGTTTGTGTTTTGCATTACATTTTAAATTATTTGTATCGTACTAATTATCTTGCTTGTGTGTTGCATTGTGTAACGACCCAATTTTCAAATTATTAATTTTTATGTGTTAAAATATTTTATTAACGTAGAATTTTAATTAAGTTAATAACTTGAGTTATTTATCGAGTACTTTAGTTATTAAGCGAGTAGAGTGGGTTAACATGTTATTGGGCCAAGTCAATTGGGCTTGAGGCCCAATGGGCCTTGAGTGTGTGTGAAGGGCGCCCATATGGGCATAGTGAGGAAGAGAAATTCATTATTCTCTTTTGTTCTTGTGAGTTCTTGAGAGGAGAAGGAGAGCTCAAGTGGAGCTAAGGCAAGAGGAAAAGGGAGGGATTCAAGATCTTCGTCGTGTTTTCTTCGAATCCAGGTATGAGAGTAGGTTCCATAATCGTGGGTGACCCGAGGAAGGGGAGAATGTCGATTTCTCCTCACCCGAACTTCCTCCACCCCATTTTCGTTTTAGCTTAGAACGGATTTTCTTGATGGAAATCGTTCCTAAGGTTCTTAATATGTTTAACATGCTTTTAACGTGATTAATGAACGAAAATAATGGTTAAAAATGAGTTTTATGAAAGATTAAACTCAAGAACTTTGTGTTCTTGAGAGTTTTGATGAAAAAGTGTTCAATCTTTACTTTTTCGATGTTTATGATGTAGATCTGAGAAATGAACTGTCCTTTTGTGTTTATCCATGTTTGTTATGCTTGAATACAAACTCTTTTGGGATTTATAACATGAAAAATGGGATTTTTGGGTGATTTGGTGTAGAAAACGCAAGTTTTGAACTGTCCTGACAGGAGGCACTCGCTAGGCCTTCGCTCAGCGAACGTGTGGCGAACAGCTCGCCACAGCTCGCTGCAGCTCGCCACGAGCAGGTGTCTTCCTGGCGTTGTTCGCTTAGGCTCGCTAAGCCTTCGCTCAACGAATAGTTCGCTGATGCTCGCTATGAGTCAGCATTTCTCTGGTAGCGTTCGCTGATGCTCGCTACCTTTCGCTTAGCGAACAGTACTGGACCTGCAATTTTCGTTGATGATTGTAAGTGTAATTAGGCACTTGTAACATGGTTTAATGGTATTCTTACATGATTGTTGATGCATGTTGATGCTTATAATGTTCATTGCTAATCGTTAATTGATTGTTAATCATGTATGAAGTATAAATGAAGAATATTAAGGTTTTGTTAAATCTTAATGATGAAGTATGTTGGATAGTGTTCCACATAGTAAATGAAGAGCTTTATGCTATATAATTGTGAGTGAATTCATGAAAAACATATACATGCATTCATGAATTAAATAGGATATTGGATATTCCAATAAAGAAGTATATCAGATTATATTTATCCGATAAAGAAGGATATTAGAGGTGAGATACTCTAATAAAGAAGATGGTACCACATGCATTAGAAATGTCTAGGGTGACATTCATGAAGTTGAAGCATTAGAGTCGCATTAGGCTATGTGTGCATTTTATGATAAATGATATGTGACACATGTTTGGCTAATTGTGGTATTTGATAATTGATAATTGATTGTGTGAGTATTCAATTATATGTGTTTATGTACTTATAATGGAATGATAGATGTTGATGAATATGTATAGATGTATGATATATGCATGAATATTGAGAAGTGTTTAAGTACCGTTTTACTTACACTTATATTTTGATTATGTGATCTAACTCTCATGCTTTGTGTTATGTGCTGGACCGTTGGGGGTTCAGATTCTCAGGTTGAGGATCCCGATCAGAGTTAGAGGATTGCTCGTGCTCGTGGTAGTGCGCTTTTTGGTGAGGAGTTTAGCTTAGACTACTCCTTAGATATATTTTTTATATCTTTTTGACTGGTTGTATAGAATTGCTCTGATTAGGTATTTACCGGGTCGGGTTATTCGATTGAATTGTATTAAGCCCGTGATGGCATCTTTAACTTTGCTAATCCTATCTTTTGTTGTAAACATAATATCCTTGTTGTTGATATGGCCTAGAGCCTAGGGATATTATCTGAACAATTATGTTGATTGTATGATATGCACTATGTTTAATTATTTGTTTTTAATTTTCGCTATGCTAGCATGACGCGTTTATGCTATGATTTCGTATTATAACATGTGACGCCTGAATTTTCTTAAGTGTTTTATTTATTTATATTTAATAAATTCTCGTTAAGGGGTTTGAGTGTTACACATTGCATGCATTTTAAATTATTTGTCTCCTTGATTTGTATCATATAAATTATTTAAATAAATTTTGTTTTTATTAAAAAAACTAAAAACTAAAAAATAAATTGTTAAGTGTTTATTATTTTAATTTAATTTTAATCGATAATTGTAATTTTATGTAATCATAAAAACAAAATATAAATTTAAATAAGAATATGAAATAAAAAGTGGTGGGGTAGAGTATTGAATGAAAAACTATTGGAGAGGGTAAATGTAGAATGAGTGTTGAATTATTAGGTGGAAGAAAGAGAAAATGATGTTGAGTGTTGGGAGTTGAAAAAGTGGGTGTTGAGTGTTTAAACCATTGTAGATGGTCTAATACAAATGGTGAGCTGCCCTAGAGAGTTCTAGAGCACTCAAGAAAATGACTATTACAATATACTATTTTTGAACTAGAACGAATCCCCTATTTTCCTCCTAAGTGTCTCCTTTAATAGTCTAATATTCCTTGACCGAAGAGATTCAACAGTTGCGAAAGAAGTTATCAGAGAAACCACAACTTCAAATGGACGTGCTTTTTAGAGCACAGGCTGAGGGAAAAGTTGTGAAAAGAGAGGAACATTGTGAGAAAGGGAAAAGAGTACAAGAAAGTTAATGTTCACATAGTTTAGTACAAATGGTGAGCTTCCCTAGAGAATTCTAGAGTACTTGAGAGAATGACTATTACAATATATTGTTTTTGACCTAGAATGAATCCCCTATTTTCCTCCTAATTATCTCCTTTTATAGTCCAATATTCTTTGACATGATTGGCCTTGTTATGGGTTGAGGTATCCAGGCCCAACAAGTATGACATTGAGACCCATAAGCAGCTCGTTCGTACATGACACATAGAGTTATAGCACGTGTGGCTCACGCCACTTGTCCGTGTAGATCACGTGGAGGTGGAACACACCTAGCTCACATCATTTGTCCGTGCAGATCACGTGGAGGTGGAAACATGTGAAGGCATAGCTCATGATATAGTTTTGCTAGGCCTTTAGGAGTTGAACTCATGACGTGGTTGAGCTATGCCTATAGGAGTAAAGCTCATGGTGTAGTTTAGGTGGGCTTGTAGGAGTGGAGCTCATGATGACCTGAATGGTCAAACTATAATATTATTCTATGACATGGTCTTCATATCAGTCCACAGTCCACCAAGCGTCAAACTTATTAAGGTGTAGACATTTAGTTCTTTATCCGGTCGACCTACCGTCCCGCAAGCGTCAAGTAAGTTAAGGTGTAAACGTTTAATTCTTTATCCGATCGACCTATATAAGTCCACAGGCCTCCAAGCGTCAAGTCAGTTAAGGTTTAGACGTTTAATTTTTTATCTGATCGACCTATCAGTCCACAATCCACCAATTGTCAAACCTGTTAATGCATCTAGTCTTGTTACATCAATTGTCTAGTCTTATCACATCAGTCGTACTTTCGTCCTTCGTTTTTTTCTCTATCATCATAATTTTACTATGACTCTTTTTTTTAGACCAAATCATATAACTATCTTTCCCCCTTACTCATTTCAACATTTCACTTATTACCGTCTCACATTAACCTCGGCTATTTTCTTAAATTTACTTTTGGAGTGCTCTAAAAAAGAGGTAAACTCCTTTTTTTGAAAAGAGTAAAACAAATGAAAAAGTTACAAGTTGAGCAAAAAATAATAAACCATCAAAAGATACTTTTTTTTCAAGGAAAAAAATTCAATTTTTAAAAATTCAGGAGTATAAAAGAAACACAGTGTCGGAAGAGAAAACATCTTAAGCATGTATGAGTAGGGGTGTGCATGGTTTAAAAACCACACCACACCAAACCATATTTATAATTTTGGTTTAGATCCAAAACCATTTTAATGAAAAATTGGTTATTTTGCAAAACTAATTTGGACGTGGTTCATAACCAGTTCGGAACTAATTTATAACCGGTTTATAATAAAAATTAGGTTACTCATTTATAACTGATTTATCTTAAAATTTATTTTTTTTAAAAATGCATTATTATAACCTTTAATTCATATATATTTAAACTTTTTTTTTACAATAATTAAGCCAATTTTTTTTTAATTGATTAAAAGAACATATTTAATAATTATTGTTTATTAAAAAAATATAATTTTTCTTTAATTTTATGAATTATTGGTTTATAATTAACCCATAAAAGTTTTTTTTTTCTAAGCCCAAATATATTTCAAACTAAGCCCAAAATAATTAAAATACAGATTTTTTTTAAGAATAAAACCATAAAAAATCTGTTTTTTATAATTATTTTAAAAATAAATAAATTTTGTTAAATAAAAAAATAATTAAATATTAAAGGGTGGTTGACGGTGGCCGGCCACCGGAGCGCCACCGCCAACCCTTGCGCCAATCATCGGCAGTCCGATGTCGGTTGCCGGAAAATCACTGTCCGCCGCCGTATCCACCGGAGCCGCGCCGGCCGCCGGTGGTCCGGCGTTGACCGCCGCGTTGACCAATTCCCTCCACCACCTTATTAATTATTTATTTATTAAATTATATAATTAATTGAATTTGGAAAATTTGTTTTTTTTAAACAAAAAACTATTGTGCCTTTTTCTTATTGGGCCTCAATTTAGAAACCAATTTTAAACCAATTATAAAAAAATGAATATGGTTTATAATTGGTTTTTTTGTATTGGATTAGTGTGGTTTTTTTCTAAATGAATTTGGTTATTAATTTTGGATATGATTTGGTTAATGATGTGGTTAAGGATACTTGGATTTTTTGCGCACCCTATGTATGAGTAGTGAAAGCCACTAAAAATGTTGGATGTTTTGGGAATTTGACACAAACCTAATTGGATGGTTATATAAGGAAGTGTGGGTGAGGGTTTATGAGTTTTGGGGAGTAAACGAAGATAAGAGGCAAAGAAGAGGATTTAGAGAAGGAAGAATGAAGAGGAGAGGAAGAGCTTAGAACTTGAAGAATTATTTCTCCATTTTGTCAAGGTGTATGAGAAGTTTATGTATTAAGTAGGATTGAGTTATAAAATAAAGGAGTAGCCAAACTTCTCTTTCCCAAGTATTCTATGATTCTCCTTAGTAGAGGGTTTTTGAGAAAACCCTTGTGCAGAGATTATGTCTTTATGCCCTCTCATTCATAATCCATGTTGATTGTTATAAAAAAATCTATGCTTGAATTGTTGATGTTGTTGTTTTTGAGTAAATTGAAAGTATGAATTTTTCTTTAATTGATTGTTGTTTGTTGTAAATTTGAGTATGTTAGAGTTAGGTTTAATGAGAAATAAACATAGGAATCAATGTATCTGAGTTTTGGAAATTTTTCGGGTTTAATGGGTGTTGTGAATTCGTCTTAAAATCACACCAATGAATAACTTGATGTGTGGAGCAATAGAACGACAACCAAATAATTAAGCGGAATAAGCAATAATAGTAATAATAATAATAACCGATAAACGAGATAAAGGAGAAGAAAGAAGACAATATTTGTTTACCCAGTTCGGTCCAATAATGACCTAGTCTGGGGGAGAGAGCAGCCTCTCCGTTCCACTATATCAAACGAGTAACTTTATAAAGAGTTTCAATTGAGTTACAAGAATTAATCCTAATTCTACCCAAAACCCGAATCTCTTCCCGTGGCCAGGAGACTCAATTTGATAAGTGTTTTCCAAGGTGTAATCAATCCCCTTTGCCCAACCCTAGAGTTATACCAAGAGACAACCCCTCTTGTTTCTCTCTAAAACTCTAGCCTTGTGTCGGCGGCAAATCCTAATTGAAAACCCTACATTGTTGCTCTCTTGAGTTGCTCTCTTTCTCTCAATTTTTCTATGAATAAAGCACTCCCTATTTATAGAAAAATATATGCCAAAAAATTAGTAACAAATCTGTTTTAAAATAAAACAAATCAAAGTCAGAGTATCTTCCAAGAAAATATATTTTTTTCCCAAAAAATCTTCAAAACATCAAAGATGCAAAAAGATTCAACAAAGATTTTTCTGACTTCTTGTAACTGAGATTTCAAGGCATATTCAACAATTCTCCACCTTGCCTTTAAATCGATGGTGATCCCATCAACCACCGTGCTGCTCTCTCCATCTTGTACCTCCATCTTCATCCTCGGAATGCCTTCCGCTCTCATGAAGATCTCGCATCCCACTACCATAGGATTTTAGGTAGCCCCACAAGATTCACCACACCCTCTTCAGACTCCGAAGTGGTCAACTTCGTACCTCCTTGAAGAAACGCTTGTTCCCCACTACCATCAGCATTTTAGATAGCTCAACAAGCTCTACCATCCCTCTTCAGCCCCCGGATTGTGCCTTTTTCTTCCTCCTGAAGAATCGCTTGCCTATGACTATTCATGGATTTTTGCGATAGCCCTACAAGCCTCCACCACTCTTCGACCCCGGAATGCCTTCCGTACTCTCGAAGTTTTGGTTGGCTCCAAACCAACCTTGGAATTTTAGGTGGTTCCACAAGCTGCAACATCAAACTCTCCTTGTATCCAACTACCTCCAGCAGTCTCACAAGTTACCAAGTCTGATCACCTGTTGCTTTCAATTACCTCCCTGAAGATCCTCTCAAGGTCTTGCACTTGTTCAACCACAATTGAAACATAATCCAAAAGGTCTCCATGGTAATCCCCTTTGGTTCAACAATACCACTCTCCTCCCTATCTCCGATTAGATAGCCAAGAGCTAATGTTGATTGTCTACCACTATTGGAAGACTCCACCTCAAACTGAGTTTCCACCAAAGTATATCCACCATGATCTCCACCTTGTAACACGCAAAACCTCTCTAACTCCTCTGAAACATACTTCAAGCTATTGTTAGTCTCCAACAATTCCAGTTCAGTTCAACACCTAGTAAACCTTGTTCACTAGTCCAACTAAACATATGTCACTAACAGGTCCACCCGAAGTCCCACAACTCAACCACATTATGAGAATCACCACTAGTTATAGATGCATGACCAACTATCTTTGCATCTAAGTTCAGAAACATACCTCACATCATGTAAAGAAACTCACGATTGACAAACTTCGTAAGACAAACTGAACCCATACCTTGAATCTTCAAGCTTGCCCATTTTCAAGATGAACAACCCCACCTTCAACTAACTCTAAAGTCTCAAAGTATTCATTCTTTGAACACATGTGATAGGAGCATCCAAAGTTAATGACTCAATACTCCACCGGTTCCAAACTTCCACTAGCACCTCCGCATCCTCATAATAAAGTTGTTGTTTCAGAAGTAACCCGAGTATTATTACCATCGCCTCTCCAGGCCGACCGTCTTCTTCACCATTTCCATTAACTTTTTATCTTCGAGACACTGGATAACAACACTCCATGTTTTACCCATCATCCCGAATGTAACGACCCAAATTTATTATTCACTATTTAAGTGTTTAATTATTTGGTGATGTGGTTTTTAAGTAAGATAGTAACTTTAAGTTATTTATCGAGAGTTTTAGTTAACGCGCGAGTTAGTGAGAGTTAACGCGAGTTGGACCAAGTTAGTGGGCTTGAGGCCTAATGGGCCTTGTCTCATGAGTGGGGGGCGCTACTTATAGCCCATTAGAGAGAGAAAGTCTCACTTTTTGGTTGTTCTTGGAGAGAGCTAGAGAGAAGGAAGAGAAGAGGAGA
This sequence comes from Trifolium pratense, assembly GCF_020283565.1. Classification (NCBI taxonomy): domain Eukaryota; kingdom Viridiplantae; phylum Streptophyta; class Magnoliopsida; order Fabales; family Fabaceae; genus Trifolium; species Trifolium pratense. Next base: position 70,739,621 of record NC_060060.1, read on the forward strand.
GCTAGGGCAAGCTTGGAGGAGAGATTCGATGAGCAATCTTCGTGAGTTCGTCGATCTAAGGTAAGAGAGTAGATTTTCATATTCGTGGGTGACTCGAGGAAGGGGAGAATGTCGATTTCTCCTCACCCGAACTTCCTCCACCCTATTTTCGTTTTAGCTTAGATCGGATTTTCTTGATGGAAATCGTTCCTAAGGTTCTTAATATGTTTAACATGCTTTTAACATGATTAATGAACGGATTTAATGATTAAAAAATGAGTTTATGAAAGATTAAACTCAAGAACTTTGTGTTCTTGAGAGTTTTGATGAAAAAGTGTTCAATCTTTACTTTTTCGATGTTTATGATGTAGATCTGAGAAATGAACTGTCCTTTTGTGTTTATCCATGTTTGTTATGCTTGAATACAAACTCTTTTGGGATTTATAACATGAAAAATGGGATTTTTGGGCGATTTGGTGTAGAAAACGCAAGTATTTCGCCCCAGGCGCCAGAATTTCGCCTGAAACGGCAGAACAGAGAGCAAACCAGTTACTTCAGGAATTTTTCCGCCCCAGGCGAAAATATTTCGCCCCAGGCGAAAATGTTTCGCCCCAGGCGAAAATACTGCAGATTTCACAAATTTTCATCTGATATCTTCCTTAGCATGTAGTTTCAAATCAGTGTCTTATTCTTCATGATAATGATATTCTTACATGATTGATTGCTTGTTGATGAAGAATGATGTGTTGATGAATTGTTGATTATATTTGTGAATTATAATTGTTGTTGATTGTTGATGATGTTTGTTTAAATATCAAAGAAGTATATTAATGTGTTAATCAACTTAATAAAGAAGGATATTAGAATTATGTTATTCTAATAAAGACGTATATTAAGGTATAGTGTTATCTTAATAAAGAAGTAATGTTGGATAGTGTTCCACATTAGTAAAAGAAGAGCTTAATGCTAATTAAAATGATTGTGAGTGAATTCATGAAAACATATACATGCATTCATGAATATATGTGATATTGGATATTCCAATAAAGAAGGATATCGGATTATATTTATCCGATAAAGAAGGATATTAGAGGTGAGATACTCTAATAAAGAAGATGGTACCACATGCATTAGAGGTGTCTAGAGGACATAACATGAATGTGAAGCATTAGATTGCATTAGGGATTATGTGTGCATTTTATGATAAATGATGTTTGACACGTACTTGGTAAATGTTGATTGTTAATCCGTATGTGAGGAGCAGAGTCCGTCATGACTATAAAATGAACAACGCAAGGTCCGTCATGACCATAATCTGAACAATGTATTTGTGGTGTTAGATTACATTAGGAACTTTATGTATATTCCTATTTGTAATTGAGTTATGTGATATTTGTTGATGTTTTGGTATTGTCCGAGACGACGTGAAACTATATGTTTGGTGTATTTTGTGGATGATTGATTATGTGATAATATCGATAGATGGATTATGGGTGAATTGAAGATGTCGTTTTGGAATCAACGAAATATAACTTATGATTGTTTGGAGAACCAATTTTAGGCAGTGGTCTAATTTGGAAGTAGCGAATTACTAAGGGATTAAAGAGAAGTGGTATTGGAAAATGTTGCGTTAAGGAATGCAAATGTTGGTTGAGAGATTACTTGGGAACGGAATAGTCGTGTTGGGATTCGACTCAATGATTGAAGATATGTGAGAAAAGGAATTTGACGGTTAGAAACGATAATTTCTAGGATGTGTCGAGGAAGATTTGAGAATGTTGGTCATCAAGTGATTGTTGGAATTGAATTATCGAGTGATATGTTTGGAATAAGATCTGATATGAATAAGTGATGTAACACGGTTAAGTGACTCATGAGGGAATCAAAGATTTATAAGGATTTGTGGAGTATTTCACGTCTTTTCGGAGTGTGTTCGATTGGTTGTACCTGAAGTAGCAAAGTTTTTCACAAGAAAGGGGGGTTTGAATTGTGAACCTTTTAAAAATTGTCCTTTTAAAAATTAGATATCAAAACATACGTTAGAATGATCTCAGAATAAATAGTATAAGTTAGGAGAATGATCTTAGAACGATCTCTGAGCTGCAAACAAAACAATAAGTGATTTGTGTGTGTTTGTGTTTGCATAAAATTAATATGAGTTTAAGGGAGAGAAGAGACACAATAATTTTATCCTGGTTCACCCCTTAATAGTATGGGCTACTCCAGTCCCCACGCTCCTGTGAGATTGTCCACTAAGAGATTCTACCGATCTCAAGATACACTTCTTCTTTGATCTAATCCAAGATCACAATCTTCCAAGCTTCACTTGCTTGATCTACCTAAGTCTTTCCTAGACTTTATGAGGTGTCACTCAATCAATAGTTACGTATTGAATTGAGCCAATCTTTACAATTTTGATGATGGTTTGGATCTAAAGCTTTCTCACTTAAACTAAGTTGAAAAGCTAGTTACAATAAAATCTCTCTTTGTTCACTCAAAATGGATACTGATCCTAGTATGATAATTACAAAATATGGAGTGAAAGAGATCTTTAAAGAAGAGCTTAAAAACTTGTGTCACAAAGACAAGTAGATTGATTGTTGTAAATTGAACTCTTGCTCTTCAATGTCGCCAAAGCCTTCCTTTTATAGTTGAACCTTGAGTCTTCAGTTCCTTGGTCCCAAAGGAAGTTCTCCAACGGCTAGTTGATTCAAAATAGACAGCTCATGCTGAATTGTTGAGTGGATAAGCTCAAACTGATCTTTCTCAGAACGTTCTCCCTGCTGTTCTTCATATTTTCACTTAAAAGGGCCAAAATGACAGCTTGCAATGGGCTGTAGATAGTTGTTCATTGCTTCCTCACCAAGTATAACCGTTATAGACCATTTAGGCACGTTTTGGCTAGCTGTAGATGAGCTTGCAACTTCAAAAGCAAAGGACAGTCATTCTCAGCATCATTCTGAGATCGTTCTCCAATCTGGGCGAATTTTACACTTGATCTTCAAATGGAGAATGATGCAGACCTGTGGCCAGCTGTAGTGTGAAGGGAATGCAGCTGTGATGTCCTTGCATAACTATTCACTTGTCCTTTCCATGTACTTCCTTTTCTTGATTAAGAATTAATCTCTTGGAGAATGTTCATTAAATAATGACATTGAAGGTACATGACAACTATGAGTTGAATGTGTGTTGTCTCATCCTTATTGGTCTATGTAATTCTTGTCCAAACACTCTTGATACACCTGATTAGATGATGCCTTGAGAAATTATCATGTTGCACATGCTTGATCATTAACTTTGTCCAAAGAGGAAAGTCACTTTCTTTCCAACTTATTCCTTGCCTTAAATGTTCATGAACTGTTGTGATCTTGTGAGTTAAAACCAAGATAAAGTGCTTCTTTGTCTTGTATATGGTTGACTTAATGAAATAAGTGCTTTTGCATTTATTCTTGTTCATGAGGAGAATGTTGCACTTAAACCAGAGATCATTCTCAGACTGATCCTGAAGCTTCTCTTTTTGCCAAAACATAATGAATATTAGAAGCTTAATTGTTCCTGACTAATTAAAACACTCAAGAGCACTTGTTAGATAACAATGAGATCAGAATTACATTTAAAATATAATTAAGATGTTTGTTATCTTTAAAACATCAAATTGGGATTTTGCATTTTGCCTCAACAATCTCCCCCTTTTTGATGATGACAAACTTCTTGAATTATGTTTTAAAAATGGGATTCTGATATAATCAATTTAGTAAACACAAATAAATTGTTTAGTGTTTTAATTTTCAAGCTCCCCCTCAATTCAAGCATCTAATTTTCATAATTTTTTAAGCATAAAGAATTGAGCAAAAAACACATAATATGAATCAAAATAGATTTCATTAATCATCAAGCTCACAAAGTGAGAATCCAACATGATTTCTAGTTCATGATTAACACATAATGATTCAAGCAAAAGTTAAAACACAAATCCTAGTTTAGAAAATAACAACATAGGAGAAGTTCTTATAGCAGCAAAAGGAACTTCCCAAAATATCTAATCCTCTAAACAGGTAAATTAAAACATGATTAAGCATTCTAAAAGACAAGTTCAATCTCCCCCTCATTTTCTCAAATCATTCTCCCCCTTTGTCATCATTGAAAAGGGTAGAAAAAAGAGGGTTGCAGCAGAAGTTATTCAGGAATGGTGGGGCTGGAATCATCAGAGGATGTGGAGTTTTCAGGTTGTGGGAATGGCTCAACAGGTGGTGGTGGATTGGGAGGTGGTGGAACAATCTGAAGAGGAGTGCAGACACATTCATTTAGCCAATTTCGCATGATCTGAAACTCAAGCATAATGTACATAAGCATGTCATTTTGCATTGACATTCCTCTCATTAGCTGAGTTAAATCCTTTCTCATCTGTGACACTCTCTTTTCAATCTTGGTACGTTTGGGAGGCCTGGGATCAGTGGAAGTACCAGCCTCATGTTGAAAATTTCCTTCAAAACCAGCAGGCATAGACCAAGTAGCAGCAGCAGCAGCATTTGCAGAGGAGCAAAAAGAGTCCAAAGTTGCAAAAGAGTTTGGTAAAGATGGTAGTGTACCAGCAGAAAAAATGGGAACAGGTATTTGTGATGGATCAGGGCTGTTGGAAGTCATTAGATTCCTTACAAAATCAGTGCTAAACATGGATTGCAGGCTTCCATGAGATGATGACATAAGTGGTGAAAACACAGAGGTGTTGAATGGAGCAGTTATAGAATGAAACCCTTGGAGAATCTTCCCAGCTTGTTGAGATGAAGTTTCTACTTCATTAGAGAAAGTTGGTCCTAAATTCAAAGATGTATTCAAATTGATTGGCTGTGTATCAGAGATGGTGGTGTGAATATCCACATTTTCACCAGTTGGGAGAACATTCTCAGATTGTTCTCCAGATGCTTTAGCAAGCATATCCAAGTTGTTATCAGGATCAATTCTCTTCCTTTTGTTTCCAATATCAGTAGAGGTGTTTCCAGGAGTGATTTCCTTTTTCATGTGACTCAGATTTTTTGTTCCAAAAGTAAACCATTGATTATCAATGAGTTGTTTAGACTCATCTACATGGTTATCTCTAAAAATCCTAGTGAGTAACATTCCATAAGGTAAGGCTATCTTTTTGATTCCAGAATTTGCAATTGTTATCATGTGTTGAAGAATCAAATAAGGTAAATCAAGTGGAATACCTTTAGATAGATGATACATGACTAGTAGATCATTATCAGTTACCTTATCTTTGCTTCCTGTCCTAGGAAAGAAGGAATGTTGACACATGTTGTGGAAGATTTTAAACTCCTTCTTAAGCAGAGATGATGGTGGTTGTTCCCTATGAGCTCCTTCATCAGTAAACATTTCAACAATCAGAGCATCTTTGCTTATGTTTTGAGCTGCATACCAGTCTTTTCCATACAGAGTTTCTCCATTTCTCTTCACTTCAAGTAGCTTACTAATTGAGTCTGCTGTAACATGGATTTCGACTCCTTTGATGTTGGAGATGATCAAGTCTTTGTCAGGATGCACCTTGGCATTGAAATAGAATGCTTGTACCAACAGAGGCATTGTGGTATCTTTCATCTGGAAAAATTTTGTCCATCCTTGTGGTTCCACAAACTTTAGCAAGTCTACTCCCCCCTTAGCAATTTCTTCAAAATCATAAATTCTTCCAGAAGCAACAGGTTTGGTTTTCCAATATTGATCAAACTTAGCTTCTTCTTCAGGATGAATGAGTGGAACTTCAAGCAGCTCTCCTTGAGGTCTTTTCCTTTTAGGTAAGCTCATCTTCTTTGGAACTTTGACAGCAGTAGCAGAACCCTTTCTGATTGAAACAGGTGAATGTTGTAACACCCAAACCCGTTATTTAATTAACTCTGTCTTAATAAAATCTTTTTCGAAAATACGCAGCGGAAAATTGAAAATCTGATTTATAAAGCGCTGGTTTGAATATCACAAACTTCATTCAAAGATAATACTAATACATTTATCTAGTAAAATATTCGAATGAACTAAAAACAAAACCTCGCATCGAACGATGCGTTATTAGTTATACAAAACGGATACTTTTCAAATGAAAGCTTAAGACCAACAGAGTATACTAAGAGGACTACATGCATATACATATAAAAACCCCTTTTTCCCGTGTCTCAATCAGAGCAGAGCTTCACCATTGCACTCGGACGAGGCTAACACATAACCTGTCAACCTGGACCCCCAAAGGTCCAGCAATTACACATAGCAGAGAGTTAGAAAACATAAACATAAATATAAGTGTGAGTAGTATACTACACACTTCACACGCTATCATACATTTCTAACTCACGCACATACATCGTCAAATACGACTACCAATTAATCATTCATTTACAAACACACCAATCATATAGTTTCACGTCTTCTCGGACACTACCAAAGTGTTCATTTTATAGTCATGACGGACTCTACACTTGTTCATTTTATAGTCATGACGGACTCTACTCACATACCAAGTCATGGCAACAATCACAGTATTAAACAATTAGTAAATACCAAAGCTTAACACATACGGAAAACACATTCCAATCCAATCAGATATTGTCACATAACAATTATCAAATACATGTGCATTTACCCTAATGCATCTGTTGGGTTTTTGTATATTGGCTACATTTTGCAAAAACATATTTTAGCCAAGTGTTGAGACAAGTGTGCTGACCCCAAGTGTTGTGACAAATGTTGTGACACTTTGGAACAACACCTGACTCTGTTCTGCGCGCGCCAGCTGGATGTTATTATTTTCTACTCAATCTTTTGAAGATCTGTTTGAAGAATTATGTCAAGGTTTCTTACAAAGGAAGGCGCACGTGTTTAATGTGTTTCATGAGGCAGCTAAACCCTAGTTTTATTTTCCAAAGGAATTATATTTTTGGAAAATATATTTTTGCGGTTTCAAAAATATAACTATTATTTTCAGAAATATATCACAGCTGCCGTAATTCTAGAAGCCCTAATTTTTCTTGAAGCCCAAGTCGTTCTACTACTATAAATACGAAGGCAAGCATATGGTTTCAAGCATCTAAAATCGAGTCTTACAAAGCGTGTGTTTTAGGATTTTAGAGTGTTAATTGTGAGCCTATCTTGTGTCTCATTGATGCAAGCTTAGGACCTGAGTGTTATTGAGTTGTAAGTGTGAACTTCTCCTAAGCTTTGAAGTACGGAGATTGTTCTATTGTGTTGTGTGGTTTACTCGCAAGCTTTTAAGCAAGAGTGAATCCTAGTTTCTTAGGAGTGTGTCTCCACCTGTTGTGTTTGTGGAATTGAATAGCAGCGCTGTCTGTGTTGCTAAGGTGGGAATTGGGACGGGGTCTCATATCTAGGAGTTCCTAGGTAGAAGTGTCATTGGGTAGTGATTAAGTGAGAAGTTGTAAACGGGTGAGTTTAGCTTCGAAGTAATACTGCTGATAGTGGACTTCATTCCTGGATTGGTATCCCCCAGAGTAGGCTTTAGGCTGAACTGGGTTAACAACTCTTGTGTGTTATTTACTTTACTGTTTGTATTGTTGTATGTTATTTGCTCTGTTTATAGACAAGTGTTGGCGCACCGGTAACAACATCTGTCTACAACAGACAAGTGTTGCTACACCTTGAGCAACACCTGTCCACTGTGTGCCAGGAAATTCAATTGGTATCAGAGCAGGCACCCTGTTCTGAATTTTAGGGTGAGCTCCAGGGAAATCGTTTCTGGCAAGGATGGACAAAGAAGGAGGTTTTGTTACCAGACCACCTCTCTTGGTTGGCGCTTCAAACTATGACTATTGGAAGTCCCGCATGATGGCCTTCCTAAAACAAATTGATAGCAAGACATGGAAGGCAATTCTGAGAGGATGGACTCCACCCGTGAAGATGGATAAAGATGGTAAACCAACTCTTGAGTTGAAATCTGCTGAAGAATGGTCCAAAGAAGAAGATGAGCTTGCTCTTGCAAACTCAAAAGCATTATATGCGCTATATAATGGTGTTGACAAGCACATATTCAGACTCATCAAAAAGTGTGTCTGTGCTAAGGAAGCTTGGACAATTCTTGAGACTGTTCATGAAGGTACCTCTAAAGTGAAGATGTCTAAGCTACAACTCCTAACAACTAAGTTTGAGAATCTAAGAATGAATGATGATGAAACCATTCAGGATTTTCACATGACCATACTTGATTTTGACAATCAATTTGATGCCTTGGGTGAAAAGATACCTGAAGAAAAGCTGGTAAGAAAAATGCTCAGGTCTCTACCTAAGAAGTTTGACATGAAAGTCACAGCTATAGAAGAAGCAAAGGATATCACAGATATGAAGCTAGATGAACTAGTTGGTTCACTACAAACTTATGAGGTAGCCACAAATGAAAAGATGGATAAGAAAAACAAAAGTATTGCTTTTGTTTCAAATGCTGAAGAAGAAGATCAACTGAGTGACACAGAATCTGAACAAAGCATCTCTGATGCAATGGTTCTTCTGGGAAAACAATTTAATAAGGTGCTAAAAAGAATGGACAAACGCTCTAAGACAGGTGCAGCTGACATTGGTCGCAACACTTACAGGAATTTCAGAAAACCTGTAACAGATGAGAAATCAGCTCCAAATAAAGGTGTTCAATGCCATGAATGTGAGGGGTTTGGTCACATCAGAAGTGAATGTGGAACCTTTCTGAAGAAACAAAAGAAGGGGTTAACTGTAACTTGGTCAGATGAAGATTCTGAAGGAGAAGCCGATACTGCAAAAGCTATACATGTATTGACAAGTGTTTGCACATCTGACACTGAATCATGTGAAGAAGAACTAACCTTTGATGAGCTTGCTGAGTCATATAAAAAGCTGTGTCTGAAGAGTGCAGAAGTCTGCAGAGTCTCTGAAGAGCAAAAAGAGACAATCACTAAGTTGCAAACTGAGAAAGCTGCCAATTTGTCAAGAATCTCTGAATTTAGTACTAAATGGGAAGATAGCTTAAAGATCATTGAGGAACAGAAGGGAACCATCATCAACTTAGAAGCTGACAAGATCAAACAACTGACTGAGATAGCCCATCTGAATGAAGAGGTAACTGAATTAAACTCTCATCTTGAGAATTTAAAGAAGCATGTTCTTAGGCTATTCAAAGGAAGTGATCTAGATGAAATCCTGGAAACTTTGCCTGCCCCTAGTAGATCCAAAACAGGCATTGGGTATGAATACAAAAATGTTAATAGGATTATGGATTACAACAAAGAAGGGAAATTTATGCCTGAGATAAGTAAACAATCGTCTCCAAAAATGCATGACAGGATGTCGTCACACCTGTCCCCTAGACAGCAGAGACAAGTGTTGCCACATGTGGCACCACATCAGCAAAGATGGCAGAGACCTAGGTTTATACCTAGACCAAGAAGCAGGTACCATTCATGGAGATGTCATCACTGTGGAAGGAAGGGGCACATAAGGCCTTATTGCTACAAACTATATGGTTATCCAAGTGAAATTCCACAAGAACCTGATCAATCCATCACTAAAACAAAGATGGAATGGAAGCAAAAAGATGATGCAACCAATACCAAGGAGTATACAGCTGAAAGCAGTGGGAAAAGTCTGATTGCCCATACATCTCTCAGAGCATCATCAAAAGAAGATTGGTACTTTGATAGTGGCTGTTCCAGACACATGACTGGTGTTGAAAAATATTTAAAGGAAGTAAAATCTTATGCCACAAGTTTTGTGACATTTGGAGATGGAGCAAAGGGGGAAATCAAAGGTATTGGAAGACTTATTGACCATGGTCTACCAAAACTTGAAAATATTCTCCTTGTAAAAGGACTAACTGCCAATCTAATCAGTATAAGCCAACTATGTGATCAAGGCATGAAAGTCAACTTTACAAAAAATGAATGTCTGGTCAGCAACAATGAAGGAGACATCCTTATGAGGGGTGTTAGATCAAAAGACAACTGCTACTTGTGGATCCCTTTTGAAGAAGGTAATGTATCTACATGTCTCTTAACTAAAAATGAAGAGGTTAAGCTGTGGCATCAAAAATTAGGACACCTTAACCTAAAGAGCATGAAGAGAGTCATATCAGAAGAAGCTGTCAGAGGACTACCAATCTTACAGATACAGGAAGGCAATATCTGTGGTGAATGTCAGATTGGGAAGCAAACCAAAGTGTCGCACCAAAAGTTGCAACACTTGTCCACCTCTAGAGTTCTTGAGTTACTACATATAGATCTGATGGGGCCCATACAAGTTGAGAGTCTTGGAGGTAAGAAATATGTTCTTGTTATTGTTGATGACTTTTCTAGGTATACTTGGGTGAATTTCATTAGGGAAAAATCTGAGACTTTTGAAGAATTCAAAAATCTTTGTGTACAACTTCAAAAAGAGAAAGACTGTGGTATTGTAAGAATCAGAAGTGACCATGGTAAGGAATTTGAAAACTCTAAATTTGCTGATTTTTGTGCTGCTGAAGGAATAATTCATGAATTCTCTTCACCAATTACACCTCAACAAAATGGTGTGGTTGAAAGAAAGAATAGAACCTTACAGGAATCTGCTAGAGTAATGTTGCATGCCAAAAATGTTCCTTACAAGTTCTGGGCTGAAGCCATGAATACAGCATGTTACATTCACAATAGAGTAACATTAAGGAAAGGTACTGCTACAACATTGTATGAACTTTGGAAGAATAGGAAGCCTACTGTGAAGTACTTCCATGTGTTTGGGTCAAAATGTTATATTTTAGCAGATAGAGAACCTAGGAGAAAATTGGATCCCAAAAGTGATGAGGGGATATTTTTAGGTTACTCAACCAACAGCAGAGCGTACAGGGTTTTTAACTCCAGAACAAGAACTATGATGGAATCAATTAATGTTGTTGTTGATGACAGTGATACAACAAGTGCAGATCCAGCTGAAGAGACAGATGTCATAACACCTGTCCCAACACCTGATGATGATCAAACTGAACCTGAACCTGATCAACATTCTGAGTCTACTACAGAGGTTTCTAGACCAAACAAGGGACCATCTACTAGAACACAGAAGAATCATCCTCTGGAACTTGTCATTGGAAATCCAAATCAAGGAATTGCAACAAGAAGATCAAAAGAAGCAATTTCCAATTCATGTTTCATATCAAAGATTGAACCAAAGAATGTTAAAGAAGCTTTGACTGATGAATACTGGATCAATGCTATGCAGGAGGAACTAACTCAGTTCAAAAGAAGTGAGGTATGGGATCTAGTACCTAGACCAGATGGTATAAATGTTATTGGTACAAAGTGGGTGTACAAGAACAAAACTGATGAAAATGGTGATATTACTAGAAATAAAGCCAGACTTGTAGCACAAGGATACACCCAGATAGAAGGAGTAGATTTTGATGAGACTTTTGCTCCAGTTGCTCGCTTGGAGTCCATAAGATTACTCTTGGCTGTGGCATGCATTTTGAAATTCAAGCTATATCAAATGGATGTAAAAAGTGCATTCCTAAATGGATATCTAAATGAAGAGGTATATGTTGAGCAACCAAAAGGGTTTGTAGATCCAAGCTTTCCTAACCATGTTTACAAACTAAAGAAAGCACTTTATGGATTGAAACAAGCCCCTAGAGCATGGTATGAAAGATTGACTGAATTTCTTGTCAGCCATGGATACAAGAAGGGTGGAAATGATAAAACCTTGTTTGTAAGAGAAGAGAAAGGGAAGCTAATGATAGCTCAGATATATGTGGATGATATTGTATTTGGTGGAATGTCGCGACAAATGGTGGAACACTTTGTGCATCAAATGCAATCTGAATTTGAAATGAGTCTTGTAGGTGAGCTAACTTATTTTTTAGGTCTTCAGGTCAAACAAATGGAAGACACCATATTTATCTCTCAAGAAAAATATGCAAGAAACATTGTGAAGAAATTTGGTATGGAAGGTGGTAGTCACAAAAGGACACCTGCACCTACACACTTGAAGCTTACCAAAGATGAGAAAGGGGTTGATGTGGATCAAAGTCTCTATAGAAGTATGATTGGGAGCTTACTATATCTCACAGCTAGCAGGCCTGATATCATGTTTGCAGTTGGAGTTTGTGCTAGATACCAATCTGAACCCAAGATGAGTCATCTGACTCAAGTAAAGAGGATCTTCAAATATGTCAATGGCACATGTGGCTATGGAATTCTATACTCTCATGGTAATGATTCTACCTTAATTGGATATTGTGATGCAGATTGGGCTGGAAGTGCTGATGATAGAAAGAGCACCTCTGGTGCATGTTTCTTCTTGGGAAACAATCTAGTATCTTGGTTTAGTAAGAAGCAAAATAGCGTGTCTCTATCAACAGCTGAGGCAGAATATATAGCAGCTGGGAGTAGTTGCTCTCAATTGTTATGGATGAGACAAATGTTGAAAGAGTATAGTGTGGAGCAAGATGTGATGACACTTTACTGTGACAATCTTAGTGCTATAAACATTTCTAAAAATCCTATTCAACATAGTAGGACTAAGCACATTGACATACGTCATCATTTTATAAGAGAGCTTGTAGAAGAAAAAATTGTTACACTTGAGCACATTGCATCGGAAGAACAATTAGCAGACATTTTTACTAAAGCGTTGGATGCAAGTCAATTTGAAAATTTAAGAGGCAAACTTGGAATTTGCCTTTTTGAAGACAAATAGCAGTTACAGCATGCAATGCGTGTAACCACCTCTCATCACTTTAAGTTACACGCTAATCAAGGAAGTTCTTATTCAACTTCCCACAACCTCCATCAACCACAATCATTACTTTTCATCTATTCTCTCTCTCACGCTCAAAAACTCTCTATCTTCCTCATCAACATTTCTCTGACTTCTCCTCTTCTCAGAAAATCTCAAATCCAAATCATGTCTAACTCCGCCAAATCTTCACCAACAAAGTCAGATGCTACTCCATCACTACAAAAGGTGGTAATCGATGCTGTTCCTCTCACCACCATACCTTCCATAAGTCCAACTATGAGGAGAAAATCAGTTGCGAAGAAGGAAAAATCATCACGAACGAGCATAAATCCTTCATCTCCCTCCTCTTCAATTAAGAAAACGAAGAAGAAGAGCAAGAAATCGCGAACTGAATCGAGAAGGTCGTTTACAATGTCTGAACTGCATGTTGATCCTCTGCCATCAAAAGATGTTCCTACTCCTGTCGTTGATACTACAGAGGACGATGTTGACACATCTGGTAAGAACTCACTTAATCAAAACTCTGATGTTCCAAATTCTGTTGAAAACCTAGGTTTAGAGAAACCTACTGTGTCTGAAAATTTTGGGAAAAGTGTTCCTAACTCCCCTGTTGCTGTTGATGATAATATTGGTGCTTCTACTGAGACCAATAATGATGTTGCTGATGAGTCCATTAAGAAAACTGCTCCTGAGACTCATGTTGCGCCAAGTGTTGCAACACATGGCGCTACGCCAAATGTGGTGCCAGATGTTACCACATCTTTGGCACAAGAAAACCTTGTGGACTATTCTGAATCTGATGAGAGTCCCCCACCAAAGGCTGTTCCTGATAAAGTTGTGAATGAAACTCCTGAGGTGATAATCGTTAATGAAAATGAAACTACTGTTAGTGATAAGGCTATTCCTGCACATTCTGAAGCTAGTGTGGCTAGGAGGACTAGAAGTAGGGTTAATAAAGGTGTAGAGACTGCTAGTACACCTGTCCAAACACCCAAACCCTCTAAGGCTGGAAAGGCTACTGGTAAAAAGCCTGTGTATGGACCTCCAAAACCTGTCAGTAAAGTGGTCCCTAGGTCAGAGACCAAGAAAAGAAAAGCTCCTCCAACAAGTGATTCTGATTTTGAACCTGAGACAGATGTTGCTGCATCTGGCAGCACATCTAGAAAGAGTATAGGAAGGAAGAAGGTTCCTCAAACTGTTCCCTATGCTCCTTTAGACAATATATCATTTCATCTGGAAAATGGTTCTGCAAGATGGAAATTTGTGTATCACAGGAGGCTGGCTCTAGAAAGGAATTTGAAGAATGATATTCTTGAATGTCCTCTTGTTGTTGAAGCTCTTGAGTATGCAGGTTTGATGAAAACAGTGGTTGGTTTGGACAAGTGCTATGACAGGCTTGTCAAGGAATTTTTGATTAATGTAGCTGTAAACTGTAATGACCCAGCAAGTCCTGAGTACAGGCAAGTGTTTGTACGTGGAAAGTGTGTGAATTTCTCACCAATTGTGATAAACCAATATCTCCAAAGAAGTTCTGATGAAGTGGCTCCTCTAAAAGCCACAGATAATGAAATCTGCAAGGTCCTCACTGGTGGAAAAATTAAAGTGTGGCCAAGCAAGGCAAAGCTGCAACTTCCCTCTCACCATTCTATGCTGTTTTAAATAGGATTGCTGCCCATAATTGGGTACCAACTACTCACTCAGGTGATATTGCAAGAGGATTGGGCAAGTTCATTTATGCTGTGGGTACCAAGGCCAATTTTTACTATGGAGCTTATGTCTTTCAAGAAACTTTGAGTCATGCTTTAACATATGCTGTTGAGAAACCAGTTGCTTTTCCCACTCTGCTATGTAATATTATACTTGAACAACACCCAGATATTTTGAGAAGTTCTGATGTTCCTTGTAAAAGGAAAGGGGTGTTGGTGATTGAGCAGAGGCTGCTGGATGGGACAAATGCTGCAGCAGGTGTTGGCACATCTGTCCAGACTGGTGTATTCTCTAGGAAGCAGATGATTGCAGACTTGACTGAGACCAGCAGAGCTCTTGAGGCCAGGAAGCTGAAAATAGATCGTGTGATTGATGCACTTAAGGCTGAGGAAGCTGCTGATATGGCTGAGGGTGAGCTAGATGGACAAGAAGGAAAAGAGGCTAGTGAGTCTGAGGATGGTTCTGAGGATGTGATGGAGGACTCTGATGAAAGTTCTTCAATCTGATCTCTGATGTTTTGCTTATGATTTTGTCTCTGATGTACTTTTGGTGTTTCTTTTGTTGTTCCTTTTTGGGCAAGGCCCTGAATTTCTAGCACCTGTGTGTGCTCTATGGTCTGTAATAACTGCACACTGATATTCTCTATGCTCTGGTACACTATGATTTCCTATTCCTGATGTTTGTCTAAATTGTGGCTAAAAAGGGGGAGTAGTGTGTGTGTGTGTGACGAGTGTATGGTCAGATGTTCTCACATCTGGTGACTGATGAGTTTTGTTCGTATGCTCGTTTTGAGGGGAAGTGTGAGTAATATGCATGTACTGAGGGGGAGTAGTGAATATAGTAGTGAATATTCTTTCTCTATCTGGTGTGTGTATGCATGAATTCAGGGGGAGTGTGAGTGAAATTATCTCTTGATCGCCTGAATGTATTTGACGACAAATGTTGTGCCAAGTGTTATGGCACCTGACTATTGAGTCCACTATCTATTATGACTGAGAATTTATTTTTCTCAGATGTTTATGGGAATTTATTTTTCCCTGTTGTTCTTATGTTGATGAAATGCGCCTTAAACTATTAGGAGTTTATTTCTCCTACTACTAAGCATCTACTATTGGGAGTTTATTTCTCCCTTGTGTTGTTCCATGAGGCTAGTTGTTTTTATTCCGCTGTTGCATTGCCTCTGATGCTACTTGACTATCATGGAAGTTTTGTTTATTGTGTGTTACTTTCTTTCCTAGTTGTGTGATCATGTTGACTCGAAGGAAAGGTAATACTGTATCTCTCTATATACTGGTCTAATATTGTTTTAGCCAAAATTTGCCAAAGGGGGAGATTGTTGGGTTTTTGTATATTGGCTACATTTTGCAAAAACATATTTTAGCCAAGTGTTGAGACAAGTGTGCTGACCCCAAGTGTTGTGACAAATGTTGTGACACTTTGGAACAACACCTGACTCTGTTCTGCGCGCGCCAGCTGGATGTTATTATTTTCTACTCAATCTTTTGAAGATCTGTTTGAAGAATTATGTCAAGGTTTCTTACAAAGGAAGGCGCACGTGTTTAATGTGTTTCATGAGGCAGCTAAACCCTAGTTTTATTTTCCAAAGGAATTATATTTTTGGAAAATATATTTTTGCGGTTTCAAAAATATAACTATTATTTTCAGAAATATATCACAGCTGCCGTAATTCTAGAAGCCCTAATTTTTCTTGAAGCCCAAGTCGTTCTACTACTATAAATACGAAGGCAAGCATATGGTTTCAAGCATCTAAAATCGAGTCTTACAAAGCGTGTGTTTTAGGATTTTAGAGTGTTAATTGTGAGCCTATCTTGTGTCTCATTGATGCAAGCTTAGGACCTGAGTGTTATTGAGTTGTAAGTGTGAACTTCTCCTAAGCTTTGAAGTACGGAGATTGTTCTATTGTGTTGTGTGGTTTACTCGCAAGCTTTTAAGCAAGAGTGAATCCTAGTTTCTTAGGAGTGTGTCTCCACCTGTTGTGTTTGTGGAATTGAATAGCAGCGCTGTCTGTGTTGCTAAGGTGGGAATTGGGACGGGGTCTCATATCTAGGA
Source organism: Trifolium pratense (assembly GCF_020283565.1). Taxonomy (NCBI): domain Eukaryota; kingdom Viridiplantae; phylum Streptophyta; class Magnoliopsida; order Fabales; family Fabaceae; genus Trifolium; species Trifolium pratense. The sequence continues at coordinate 70,756,106 of NC_060060.1, forward strand.
GTTCCTAGGTAGAAGTGTCATTGGGTAGTGATTAAGTGAGAAGTTGTAAACGGGTGAGTTTAGCTTCGAAGTAATACTGCTGATAGTGGACTTCATTCCTGGATTGGTATCCCCCAGAGTAGGCTTTAGGCTGAACTGGGTTAACAACTCTTGTGTGTTATTTACTTTACTGTTTGTATTGTTGTATGTTATTTGCTCTGTTTATAGACAAGTGTTGGCGCACCGGTAACAACATCTGTCTACAACAGACAAGTGTTGCTACACCTTGAGCAACACCTGTCCACTGTGTGCCAGGAAATTCAGCATCTAATGCCAATTATCCAATGTCATGTCATCCCTAGACACGACTAATGCATGTGGTACCAATTTACATTGTTCAGATTTCAGTCATGACGGACTGTTCAGTTTTCAGTCATGTACGGACTGTTCAGATTATAGTCATGTACGGACTGTTCAGATTATAGTCATGCACGGACTCTACATCAGTTTTACATCATGCAGGATGCTGTCAGTTTTACATCATGCAGGATGCTCGTCACCCCATTTAAGATGAACTAACAGTTTTACATCATGTTGGATGCGTCGGAACTTACCGAACCACCTTATCTCCCTTGGATAAGCTCAATAACAGTTTTATATCATGTAGGATATGGTTATCATCAACCATCTCTCCCATAAAGAGGAGTCACACAGTTTTATATCATGTTTGGATATGGGCTCCAGATCTCGGATAGCATAATCCCATCTTCGGTCACTTTTCATAAACATAGTCCATTTTCATCAATTATTGGAATTCACATGATTCCCATAACACAATTATTCATGAATGCATGATTACTTTTAAACACATCAAATACATGACGCTATCTAGCTCGAAGCTATTCATTCACTGATGCGGAAACACAATTCCAACATCTAACACATTAGGATAACACAATATCCTATCACTCAAATCATAATTATTCACATGATAATTATCTGCATAACCATTTTTATACACATAAAGTTTCATTTACACTTATGTCATAAAACACACATCATTTCCTTAACATTGCAAGTTAATGCTTAAACATCACATTGCTCACTTTAAGCTACAACTTATTGCATGCACGTTTATCAATCATATAACGATTAACAATAAGCATTAACAGTATCAACATGTATCAATAATCATGTAAGGATACCCTTAAACCATGTTACAAGTGCCTAATTACACTTACAAACATCAACAATAATTGCTGTCACAGAGGCCTTCGCTTGCTCATGGCGAGCATTGGCGAGCTTGTGGCGAACACGTTCGCTTGCAGCGAACTCCGGTTCGCTCAGCGAACTACACCAGAAAAGCAGATCTGTTCTTGAGTTTTCTAAGGCGGTTTAACATGAAATCAGCTCAAAAATTCATTCAAACATGTCATAAATTCTTAAAAACAGCCATTCCAAGCATATATGATATTAAGGAACATTAATCATCCCTTTCAAACATCCAAATACCTCAAACAATCAAAATCATGTCAATTTCTTAGATCCTAAGCAATCTTCATAATTTTTCCAACATGATCCAAACACATACATATTTTTCATGGAATCAAACTAGTGATTAACACATACAAAGTGATGATGAAGAACATCACACTCACATACAAAAGCTTAGTCAAAAATCTAAAAGAAATTGAGTGGGAGAGTTCGGGAACGGAGACATAGACAATCTCCCCTCTCCTTATCACTCAAGAATCATGAATTCTAATCTCTTACCTTAAGTTTGGTGATGATTCCTAGCCTTTCCTCTTCTCTCTTTCTCGTGAATCCCTAAGCCAAAACCCTAGCTCATTTGGCTCTCTTGCTCTTGCTCACTCAAGGAAAAAGAAGTTGTGATACTATTCAAGGTTGATATTGCTACTTATACCATTCCCTAAAGTCATGGACCAAGCCCAATTGGCTTAGGCCCAATGCCTCACACGCCTAATAAGCCCAAAACAAAGGTTCTCGCGCCTAATAACTTACGTTCGGCTAAATAATTATTCGTCGCTCACTAAAATAATAAAAGCCAATTAATAAATAAAATATCATTTAATAAAATATACGAATACGAAAAATGGGTCGTTACAAATGTTTTGCAGGTACAGATTTTGATGAGGTGAGAGGTTCAAGCACAATTTTTTCAAGTTCAGAATCTGAGATGGTTTTGTCAGAATCTGAATCATGAATGGTGTGTACAGTGTTGTCAACAACAGGTTTCTTTCCTGTACCAATTCCAGACATAATACGAGATGATCTTCTGATTTTTGAAGAATCATAAGATTTGGCTTTCTTAGATTTGAAAATGATTGGTGGAGTTTCAGCTTGACTTGGTACAACAATGGTAGGTTTAGGAGTGGTGGTACCATCAGTTTTAGGGTTAGGTTTCTGGGTAAGTTGGATGGTTTCTTCTTCTGAGGGATCGTTCTCAGAAGGTTCATCAGCTTGTTCTGCAGGAGGTTTAACATTTGATTGTGAAGGAGGTTCAATTAATTTGGGTGGAAAAATCTGAGAAAGAGGTTGCAGATCTAAGGGTTCATTTGGATCATAGAAATTGGATTGATCAAAGGTTTGAGGGTTTGAGGAGTCAGAAGTTTCTGATGAAGATGAAGAGTTTGATGAGGATGAAGGTAGAGGTGGAAATGAAGCTCGTGTACTTCTTCTTCCTGGATTCTTAGTTCGTGCCATTTTTGAAGAAAGAAGAAAAGATAATTGATTGAAGATGATGTGATGAAATGATGAGTTTAGGTGAGTATAAAAAGAGGTGGAAGCTTGGGAAGGAGGAAGAGTGTAGTAGGCTAGGTGTACTTGATGGTAGAGATGAATAGTGAGTTATTGTACTTGATTTTAGAAAAGAAAAGAGGAGAAAGAGAAACTGGTCGTGGTAAGCCAATGAGGAGAAGGAGAACATATCTTTCTTTAATGCTTATCATAAATTTAAAAAGCAAAAACCAAGGAAAAAGCCGTTTGAGTGTAAATTCAAAAATTTACTCAAAAGCAGATCTGAGAACGTTCTCAGAAGGTTGCAAAAAGGCTAAGTAATTTAATATTTCAAGTTTGGCTTGGATTTCTGATGATTTTTAACTTTTCCTTGATAAAATTGAATCGTTCCTCAACTAAAGGCTTAGTAAAAATATCAGCTAACTGGTTTTCAGTATCAATAAAAACTAATTCAACATCATTTTTGTTAACATGATCACGAATAAAGTGATGTTTAATTTCAATGTGTTTTGATCTAGAATGTTGAATGGGGTTTTTTGACAGATTAATAGCACTAGTGTTATCACATAAAATTTTGATTTTTGTGTACCTTAATGAGAAGTCTTCAAGTTGATTTTTGATCCATATTACTTGAGAGCAACAAGTTGCTGCAGATACATATTCTGCTTCAGTTGTTGAAAGTGCTATGGTATTTTGTTTTCTGCAACACCAACTTACAAGAGCTTCCCCAAGAAATTGACATGCTCCACTTGTGCTTTTCCTCTCAACTTTGTCACCAGCATAATCAGCATCACAAAATGCTCTTAACTCAAAATGTGATTTCTTTTGGTACCAAAGACCAACATCTGGTGTACCAACTAGATATCTAAAAATCCTTTTTACTGCAGTTAAGTGAGATTCCTTTGGTGATGTTTGAAATCTAGCACATAGACCTACTGAGAAGACAATGTCTGGTCTACTTGCAGTTAAATATAGGAGTGATCCAATCTTTCCCCTATATTTTTTTTCAGATACATCTTTCCCTTTTTCATCTTTGTCTAAACTTGTTGATGGATGCATTGGAGTTGACATTATCTTGGCCTCATTCATCTTGTATTTCTTGAGAAGATCTTTTATGTATTTTTCTTGACGGATGAAAATTCCATCTTCATGTTGCTTGATTTGCAAGCCAAGAAAGAAACTAAGCTCTCCCATCATGCTCATCTCAAATTCACTTTGCATTAGTTCAGAAAATTCTTCACATAACTTTTCATTAGTAGCACCAAATATAATATCATCAACATATACTTGTACAATAAGTAAATCATGTTTATCAATTTTTTTAAAAAGTGTAGTATCAATTTTTCCTCTAGAAAAACCATTTTCAAGTAAAAATGAGCTTAATCTTTCATACCAAGCTCTTGGGGCTTGTTTTAGTCCATAAAGAGCTTTGGTTAATTTAAAAACATGATTAGGTTTATGTTGATCAATAAACCCAGGAGGTTGATGTACATAAACTTCTTCATTTAAAAAACCATTTAGAAAAGCACTTTTCACATCCATTTGAAAAAGTTTAAAACATTTATGTGAAGCATATGCAAGTAAAATTCTAATGGCTTCTAATCTAGCCACTGGAGCAAAAGTCTCATCATAATCAATACCTTCTTGTTGATTATATCCTTGAGCTACAAGTCTTGCTTTATTTCTTATTACCTTACCATTTTCATCAAGTTTGTTTCTGAAGACCCACCTTGTTCCAATGATTGAGTGATTTTGTGGAAGTGGTACTAGATTCCAAACCTCATTCTTTTCAAATTGTAGGAGTTCTTCTTTCATGGCTTCAGTCCAAGATTCATCAGTGATAGCTTCATTTATTGATCTTGGTTCTATCTGAGAGATCATTGCCAGATTATTCTCCTTGTTTAGTAAAGCCCTTCTAGTTCTTACACCATCTTCAGTATTTCCTATAATTTGTTCTGGTGGATGATAACCAACAGTTCTCCAAGTCTTTGGAGGTCCTTGAGCTGTAGGTTCTTGATTCTCATCATTATTTTGTTCATTTCTTACTTCTTCTTCATCATTAAAGGTGTTGGTATATGATATATCTTCATATTCATCGAACTTGACATGCATGCTTTCTTCTAGAGCTTGTGTTTTCAAATTGTATATTCTATAAGCTTTTGAGGTTAGAGAGTAACCTAAGAATATTCCCTTATCTGATTTGGAATCAAACTTACCTAAGTTGTCTCTGATATTCAAAATGTAACAATAACATCCAAAAATATGAAAGTAGGAAATATTTGGTTTAATTCCTTTCCAAAGTTCATAGGGTGTCTTATTCAAAATTTTTCTTATGGTAACCCTGTTCAAGATGTAGCAAGACGTATTGATGGCTTCAGCCCAAAAATATTTTTCAACATTTGATTCATTTATCAAAGTTCTTGCCATCTCTTGTAAAGTTCTATTTTTCCTTTCAACAACTCCATTTTGTTGAGGAGTTCTTGGACAAGAAAAATTATGAGATATACCATTATTGTTTAGGAATGATTCAAAGTGAGAGTTTTCAAATTCTCCTCCATGATCACTTCTTATAGAGACAATATTGGTACCTTTCTCATTTTGAACTTGTAAACAGAATGTTTTAAAAGCTTCAAAAGATTCATCTTTATGTTTTAAAAATAACACCCAAGTGAACCTTGAAAAGTCATCAACTATGACAAAACCATAATTTTTACCACCAAGACTAGTAGTTTTGACAGGTCCAAATAAATCTATGTGAAGTAGTTCAAGAGGTCTTTTTGTTGAAACAAAATCTTTTGGTTTAAAACTACTTTTAACTTGTTTACCTTTTGCACAAGATTCACACACTTTATCTAGGTCAAAACTAATATCAGGTAAGCCTCTAACTAGATCAAGTTTAGAGAGTTTTGACATAGTCTTCATACTTATATGTCCAGCCCTTTTATGCCAAATCCATTTGTCTTTTTCAAGAGAAACAAAGCAGGATTCAGTAGGCAGTTCATCTAAGTATATGACATATACATTCTTTATTCTTGATCCATAGAAGAGAGTTTTGTCAGATTGTTTTATTTCACATGTATGAGATCTAAAAATAACTTCAAGACCATTGTCACATAATTGACTAATGCTAATTAAGTTATGTTTAAGTCCTTCTACATAGTGAACATTTTCAATTTTTGCAGAATTATTCTTACCAATAGTACCTTTACCTTTTATACTTGCTTTTTCATTATTTCCAAAGGTAACTGTTCCTCCTTCCTTCTTGTCAAATGAAAGAAAGCTTTGTCTATCTCCTGTCATATGTCTTGAGCAACCACTATCCAAGTACCAAGGCTTTTTCTTCATTGCTAGATGACATTCCTGTATTTGAATTTAATAAATTCTTAGGTACCCATAATTTTTTGGGTCCTTGAAGGTTAGTACTCTTATAAGGCATCTTCTTATATTGATAAGTGAAGTAACAAGGTTTGTCACAAGGAAGGGGGGTTTGAATTGTGACCCTTTAAAATTTTCTACTGCAAAATAAAGTTAGACAATAACAGCCTACAAAAGCTTGATGGTTAGATCAACTGGAGAACGTTCTCCTTAAAATGTAAGTGCAAATAATCAAGTGATTAGTGTGTATAGTGTTTGCATAAAATAAAAGAGTAAGGGAGAAGAGAATCACACAAAGAATTTATCCTGGTTCACCCCTTAATAGTATGGGCTACTCCAGTCCCCACTTGCGTGAGATTATCCACTATAATCTAGACCAAGATTACAGAAACTTCCCTTTGATCTAAGCCCAGATCAAAGAACCCTTTATGACCTAAATCCAGATCACAAAGTATCCAGCTATATTCAGCTGATCTACCTTTACAAGGTAACCTCAATCAATTATACCCAATTGACTTGAGAGAATCCTAAAGATTTAACAATGATTCTTTTGGATCTAAGCTTATACACCTAACCGGATGTGAAGCTTACAAATTGATACACTCAAAGTACTCTTACAAAATATGATCCTAGATTTCTAGAGAGCTTTAGAGTATGAGTGAAAAGAAGAGCTTGATTGCTTGAGATGGAATGTATTTAGATTGCTTTTTATGCTTCAAGTTCTTGCTCTTCCAATTAAACCAACGTGCTATTTATAGATGGAGATGCTCCTTTGTTGCTTGGACATCACACATATCCGTTGTGAGTGAAGAAATAGCCGTTGAGAGACAAACAAAACAGCCCATGTGATTCTGTCCTTCAGATGCTTCAGGAGATCGTTCTTCTCATGGTCTCTGACAGTCACTTGTACTTGTTGGTCAGAAATATTCTTTGGCCAACTGTAAATGGGTTGTCTCTGAGTGTATATCCGTTGCAAATGTATTTCCCATGTGGGAAAATAAGATTTGAATTCATTTGGATAAGATTGCCACCTAAGTGCAGAAACTGGGAGATCATTCTCCAGGACGTTGGAGACCATTCTCTGAGATGGTGTGGATAAGGTCCAACGAAAATATAGCTGTTGCAAGTTGTTGCAAGTTGTCAACCAGCTGTAAACTCTTCATCAAAGGCATAGAGTAGCCACTGTTCACTTGTCCTTCAAAGGACACATGAATAGTAAGATGAGTACTTTTTTATGGGGGAATGTAGCCACCCTTGTCATAAGCTTTGTACTTGATTCAGATGTGAGGCTTCTATGCAAGCTGTATGTACTTGTTGCTGAGTTCTTATTGGTCTAGATTATCTTCTTTAATGATGTTCTATGAGAACATAAAGCCTTGTTGCAAGATGTGAAGTTATTATTCCTTAAAGAAGCTTATTTGAGTAAGCTCAAGAACCAAAATTAATTCCTTGCCTTAAATGACTTATTTGTACTGTTATGATCTTTTAATAAGTCCAACTTAAAAGTTCTTTCTTGTCTTGTACCAGTTGACTTGAATAAGTGCTTATGCTTTAGAACGCATAAGTCTGGAGACCAATCTGAGATCATTCTTCTACTGCAGATTTGTCTAAAACTTGTTTGATTCTTTTCTTATGAGTGAAACAAGGTTAATTTAATCCATTGCATCTGTTCTTAAATTGAATCACTCAAGAGCACTTGTTAGATCACAAAATGATCAGAATCAAATTAAAATTTAATTAAGGGTTGTTATCTTTAAAACATCAAAATAGGATTTTGTCTCAACAATCTCCCCCTTTTTGATGATGACAAAACCTTTAATTAATTTTTGATTGTGATTCTGATTAAACCATATTCAGTAATAATACTTGTGATTTAATCATATAAAGCTCCCCCTCAATTTTAGCATTCTTTATCAATTTATAAAATATGCAAATGCAAATTGAGTAAAAATATGTAAAGACATAAATTTGAATCAAACATAACATTCATTAATCAAACTCATAATCAGAGAATATGACATTGTTCAGGTACATGATTAATGATTCAAAAAGGTGATTCAAAATATAATCTAAGTTCTTAGAATTCAAACAACATACAATTAGAAGTTGAAACCAAAACAACTTCCAATTATATCTACAAATTCTAAGACTGAAGTACATAAGGCAAACAACAACATAATCACAAGAGTTTTTAAAACATTTCAAAATATCACAATCTCCCCCTAATTACTACAGAATTCATTCTCCCCCTTTTGTCAACAGCAAAAAGGCTTGGGAGGTATGAAGGAGTGCTACTGAGGATCTGCAGGAGAGGAAGGATCAGAGTTAGAGTCTTTGCCAAGTTCTGGAAAATCTGGAACTTGTGGAGGAGGATTTGATGGAGGTGGATTGATACGCATTGCTGGGCAAAATTCTTCAATGAGCCAGGTCCTAAAGAGCTGGTGCTCATGGATAGTGTAGTTCATCAGAGTGTTGTTGATCTTGATGGCTTGAAAGAGCTTAGCCATATCTTTCTCAACTTTTGACTTTTTGATGGGTCTTGAGTCAAAAGGAGGTATATTTGCAGAGTTTTGGAATGCAGCAGAATCAGTTGATGGGTAGCTAGTGCAGAAAGAGTTCATGGAAGCAAAGTTTTGAGGGAAGGATGGCAGAGATGGACCAGCATCAGTATAGATAGGCTGATGGATTTTTGAAAAATCTGAAGGAGTTGAAATGAAATTTTTCAGAAAATCTGTGGTGTCAAAGGAGGTTTGTGGAGAGGTTAATAAAGGTGAGAAGATGGATGTATTGACAGGATTATTAATGGTGGAAAAGTCATTATCCAAGACAGAGGTGTGAGGATTTTGAGGGTTGCCAAAATCATTTCTTAGGTTATCAAACTCTAGGGATACAAAAGGATTGAACTGAGCAGAAGTGGTTTTTTCACTTACAGTTTCTTTGGTTTGTTCTGTTGGAGCTGAGACTGGGAGAATGATCTCTGGATGGTCTCCCTGCTGTGTTGTCACAGCTTCAGCTAGAAGGTTCAGATTGCTATCCTTTTCAAAATCTTCTCTTTTTCTTTTCTGGCTTGGATCAGGAATGGTGTGGTCTTCAATATCTCCTATGAACTTCATTCTTCCAATATTCTTTAGGGAGAATGTGGTAGATGAATTCTTTCCTTCTTCTCCTTCAAAGCTTACTTTGAATTTGTTAAAGACTCTTGTTAGAAACATTCCATAAGGAAGAGTGACTTTTCTGGATTCATTTTCAATGACAGAAACCATATGTTTGAGCATGACAAAGGGTAGGTTGAGAGGAATTTTGTTGAACATATGATACATTATCAACATATCATTGTCAGTGACTTTATCCTTGCTGCCTTTTCTGGGAAAGATGGCATGAAGACACATGTTGTGGAACATTTTGAACACAAGTTTAAGTTTGGAAGAGGATGGATTTTTGAGAGAGGTTCCGGGTTCATAGATTTCAGACATGAATGTTTCCTTGTTCACTCCTGCCATGGAGAACCAGCTTTCTCCATACAGTTTGTGACCAGATGAGGGTACATCTAAGAGTTCACTGAGGAGTTGTTCAGTGACCTTGAATTTGATTCCTTTGAGTTCAGAAGCAATGTAGGTTTGTTCAGAGGAAATAACAGCATTGAAGTAAAAAGCTGAGATAAGGTTAGGATAATGAGTTTCTCTAATGTTGAACAAGTTTGTCCATCCAAGAGGGTTGGTATATTGGGTTAGGTCATGATCTGTGTTGATAAGATCATCAAAGTTATACACTCTACCAGGAAGAACAGGTTTTTTCTTTGAAAAAATTTCAAAACTTTGTTGACAATCTTCATGAATAAGAGGAGCAGGTTTTTTGAGTTTTCTAATCATGATATCTTCTTCAGAAGATTCAGATTTTGAAGGTTTGGTGTGGTGTTTGGACGATGAAGGTCTTTTTGAGTAGGTTTTGATTTCAGGAACAGATTTGGCTTTTGGAGAGCCTGAGTGTGTATTTTCTGAATCATCATCAGAGAGAGAGTACACAGTTTTATCTATTGCTGGTCTTCTCCCAGCACCTGAGGCTAATCTACTTGATTTTCTGACTTTTGAAGCATCAAGTGATTTTGATTTTTTGGTTTTGGTTGAAGTTGAAGTTTTCTTAGTGATAGGGTTAGTTTTGATTTTTGGAGTGGTGGTTTTGATTTCAGCAGAGGTTTGAGAACATTGAATGGGTTCAATGACGGTTTTACAAGTAATTGGAATGGTTCCAATTAAAACTTCAGAGATTTGAATGGTTGTTGGTGGTGGTGATTGTGTTTCAATAGAGGGTTGGTTTGTTTGAGGCGTATTTGAGGGATTTGATTGAACTTCAATCTCATTTTCACGAGTTGAAAGGGATTTAGAAGAGGTAGAGGAGGATGATTTGGTACCTGACTTTTGAGAAGAGGATGAACAACTTTCCATTTTGTTCTTGTTTGCAGGTTTCTTCAAACGAGCCATGGAAGCAAAATTTGATTTTGGAAGATGAACAGTGGAGAAGAGATAAGGGTTTTACGGAAGTGATGATGAAAGAGTGTAGATTTTGTTTTGATTAAATAAACCACTAATGAGAGAGTGTCTAGAGAATAGGAAAGGATTTGATAGATAGGTTAGGTGTAGCTTAGTACAATTATGAATAGTTGCAAATTGTACTTAGGAAAACTAAAAGGAGAGAGAGAGATAGTTAAGGCGTGAGAAAGAGAGAGACAAATGTCATGGGAAGAGTAAAGGACTTAAAAATTATAATTAATTTGAGAAATAAACATTTAAGAGTTTTCAGCCAAAACTTAGATCATTTTTTTTTAAGACCTGATTTTTTGTTCAGGGAAAGAATGTTCTCCTGACGTTCTCCAAGAGGAGAAACTTTGTCTCAACAATATTCAGCTGGGATTTTTTATAATTCTTAAATTTTCTTTAATAAAATTAAAACGATCTTCAGTTAGAGGTTTTGTAAAAATATCAGCTAATTGAGATTCAGTATCAACAAATATTAATTCAACATCTTTTTTGCAAACATGGTCACGTATGAAATGATGTTTAATTTCAATATGTTTAGATCTAGAATGCTGAATGGGATTCTTTGATAAATTAATGGCACTAGTATTATCACAAAGAATTTTAATATTTGTGTACCTTAGGGAAAAGTCCTCAAGTTGGTTTTTGATCCATATCACTTGTGAACAACAATTTGCAGCTGATACATATTCTGCTTCAGTTGTTGAGAGTGCTATGGTGTTTTGCTTCCTACAGCACCAACTTACAAGAGCTTCACCAAGAAATTGACAAGCACCACTTGTGCTTTTTCTTTCAAGCTTGTCACCAGCATAGTCAGCATCACAATAGGCTTTTAGGTCAAAATGAGATCCCTTTTTGTACCATAGACCAACATCTGGTGTTCCCACCAAATATCTAAAAATCCTTTTGACTGCTGTAAGGTGAGATTCCCTTGGAGATGTTTGAAATCTTGCACAAAGACCAACTGAGAATACAATGTCTGGTCTACTTGCAGTTAAATATAGAAGTGATCCAATCATTCCTCTATATTCTTTTTCAGACACAGTTTTACCACTTTCATCTTTGTCTAAATTTGTTGATGGATGCATTGGAGTAGTCATGATCTTTGCTTCATTCATGTTGTACTTCTTGAGAAGATCTTTGATATATTTTTCTTGACTAATAAAGATTCCATCATCTTGTTGCTTGATTTGCAAGCCAAGAAAGAAACTGAGTTCTCCCATCATGCTCATTTCAAATTCACTTTGCATAAGGTTTGAAAAATCCTCGCACATTTTTTCGTTAGTAGCACCAAATATAATATCATCAACATATACTTGCACAATTAATAAATCATTTTCATTTGTTTTTCTAAAAAGTGTTGTATCAATTTTTCCTCTAGAAAAACCATTTTCAATTAAAAATGAGCTTAATCTATCATACCATGCTCTTGGGGCTTGTTTAAGTCCATATAAAGCTTTGGTAAGTTTAAAAACATGATTAGGTTTGTGTTCATCTTTAAAACCAGGAGGTTGATGGACATAAACCTCTTCATTTAAAAATCCATTTAAAAATGCACTTTTCACATCCATTTGAAAAAGTTTAAGACACTTATGAGATGCATATGCAAGTAATATTCTAATTGCTTCTAACCTTGCTACTGGTGCAAAAGTCTCATCATAATCTATACCTTCTTGTTGATTATAACCTTGAGCAACAAGTCTTGCTTTGTTGCGAATTACCTTACCATTTTCATCCATTTTATTTCTGAAGACCCATCTAGTTCCAATGATAGAATGATCTGCAGGAGCTGGTACTAGTTTCCATACTTCATTCTTTTCAAATTGTGAAAGTTCTTCTTTCATAGCAATTTTCCATGATTCATCAATGATAGCTTCATCTATGGATTTTGGCTCAATTTGAGAGATCATAGCTAGATTGTTCTCATTAAGTTGAAATGATCTTCTGGTTCTTACTCCTTCTGCAGTATCGCCTATTATTTGTTCTTGAGGATGATTGTTTACAATCTTCCACGTTTTAGGAGGTTCTTGAGGTGGTGATTCCTGTTCTGCAACCTGTTCTTTTGATGAGTTTTGCTCATCTTCATCATCTATTTCTCTTACACATGATATATCATCATATTCATCAAATTTTACATGCATGCTTTCTTCCAAAGATTTTGATGTTAGATTATAAACTCTATATGCTTTAGATGTTAAAGAGTATCCTAAAAAGATTCCTTTATCAGACTTAGAGTCAAATTTTCCTAGATTGTTTTTAATATTTAAGATGTAACAATAACACCCAAAAATGTGAAAATAAGAAACATTTGGTTTTTTATCTTTCCAAAGTTCATAAGGGGTTTTGTTCAAAACTTTTCTAATAGACATTCTATTCAAGATATAGCAAGCAGTGTTGACAGCTTCAGCCCAAAAGTATTTTTCAACATTGGATTCGTCTATCATAGTTCTTGCCATTTCTTGTAAGGTTCTATTTTTTCTTTCAACAACTCCGTTTTGTTGAGGAGTTCTTGGGCAAGAAAAGTTGTGAGAAATACCATTTTCATCAAAGAATGATTCAAAGTGGGAGTTTTCAAATTCTCCACCATGATCACTTCTTATGGAGATGATATTTGAACCTCTTTCATTTTGAACCTTTTTACAAAAGATTTTAAAAGATTCAAAAGATTCATCTTTACTTTTTAAAAATAAAACCCATGTGTATCTAGAGTAGTCATCAACAATAACAAAACCATAGTTTTTGCCACCTAGACTAGTAGTTTTGATAGGTCCAAACAAATCTATGTGAAGTAATTCAAGAGGTCTTTTAGTTGAAATAAAATCTTTAGGTTTAAAACTACTTTTGGTTTGTTTTCCCTTTGTACAACTTTCACATAGTTTATCTTTGTCAAAACTTATCTTTGGTAATCCTCTTACTAGATCAAGTTGAGAAAGTTTTGCAATTGTTCTCATATTTACATGTCCTGCTCTTTTGTGCCAAATCCATTTATCCTTTTCAAGAGATACAAAACATGACTCAACAGGCAGTTCATCTAGATATATGACATATACATTCTTTTTTCTTGATCCATTAAAAAGAGTTTTTCCAGAAGATATTTGTTTAATTTCGCATGTATGAGTTTTAAAAATAACTTCAAGACCATTATCACATAGTTGACTAATACTTATTAAGTTATGTTCTAGACCCTCTACATAATGAACATTTTCTAATTTAGCAGAATTAATTTTACCTATTATACCTTTACCTTTGATACTAGCTTTTTCATTATTTCCAAAGGTAACGGTTCCTCCTTCCTTTTCTTCAAGGGAAAGGAAGCTGTGTCTGTCTCCAGTCATGTGCCTCGAGCAGCCACTGTCCAAGTACCATGGCTTTTTCTTGACTGCTAGCATACATTCCTGTATTTGAGTTTAGTAAGACTTTTGGTACCCATATGGATTTGGGTCCTTGTTGGTTAGTGTTTTTAAAATGTATTCTCTTATGAGATGGTTTTGTGTATGCATTCCTTTGAGACCAGTTTTGGAGATTATCTGGAGAATGATCTCTCACAGAATTTTTTGATCTTTTCTTAAAACAGAAGTATCTTATATGTCCATGTTTATGACAGAAGGAACAAAACAGTTTTTTTACTTTTTGATCTTTTTTAGGTAAGAAAACTTTATCATAAATTGTTTGATGAGTTTTGAAGCCTATTCCATTTTTATCAATTACTCTTTGTTGAACACCTAGGATGTTTTCAAAGGTTTCAGTTGCTTTTACATATTTGGCTATGTCTTTTTCTAAAAGTGAAATATTCTGTTTTAGTCCTAAGTTTTCTTGTTGAACAATAATTTCTTCTTTACTTAACTTAGCTACTTTATCTAGATCATTTTGAACTCTTTTTAAAGTGTCTTTTAAGGTTTTATTTTTAGTTTCATACTCATCTTTTTCTTTGATGACTTTAGTAAGTTCAAATTTATACTCATCTCTTTCTTTAATAATTTCAGTGAGTTCATTTTTAAGTTGATCATACTTTTGAGCAGTAATTTGTGAATCATACAAGAGATTATCAAATAGTTGTTCAGTTTTCATGCATGATGAACAAGGTTCAAGATTTACCTCATCAAAGTTGGTTCTGGTCATTAGGCAGACATTTGCTTCTTCTTCTTCTGGTAATTCTTCTAGATCGTCCCATGTAGCCATCATGGATTTGTTGTAGGGAGGTTTTCTTTGCTTCAGCTTTGGACATTCATTTTTGTAATGTCCAGTTTGATTGCATCCGTAACACTTTACTTGGCTTAAATCAGTTTCATTTCTTCTTGGTGGAAATGAATTTTTGATTTGATTTCTTCTCATCATCAGCCTTTGGATTCTTCTTGAGAGAAAAGCCATTTCTTCCTCATCATCTTGTTGAAGGGGATTCTCTTCATCACATGTTATTTCTCTTTTAAGGTTCTCTTTTACTTGTGATTCTAGAGCAATCATTTTGTTATTTGCTGGTTTCTTTTCTTGAAGTATTGCTTCATGAGCTTTTAAAGATCCAATGAAATCTTCTAGATCCATTGTTTTGAGATCTTTTGCTACAGTTATTGCAGTTACTATGTGTTGGGTTTTTGTATGGTTGGCTACATTTTGCAAAAACATATTTTAGCCAAGTGTTGAAACAAGTGTGCTGACCCCAAGTGTTGTGACAAATGTTGTGACACTTTGGAACAACACCTGACTCTGTTCTGCGCGCGCCAGCTGGATGTTATTATTTTCTACTCAATCTTTTGAAGATCTGTTTGAAGAATTATGTCAAGGTTTCTTACAAAGGAAGGCGCACGTGTTTAATGTGTTTCATGAGGCAGCTAAACCCTAGTTTTATTTTCCAAAGGAATTATATTTTTGGAAAATATATTTTTGCGGTTTCAAAAATATAACTATTATTTTCAGAAATATATCACAGCTGCCGTAATTCTAGAAGCCCTAATTTTTCTTGAAGCCCAAGTCGTTCTACTACTATAAATACGAAGGCAAGCATATGGTTTCAAGCATCTAAAATCGTGTTCTTACAAAGCGTGTGTTTTAGGGATTTTAGAGTGTTAATTGTGAGCCTTTCTTGTGTCTTATTGATGCAAGCTTAGGACCTGAGTTTATTGAGTTGTAAGTGTGAACTTCTCCTAAGCTTTGAAGTACGGAGATTGTTCCATTGTGTTGTGTGGTTTACTCGCAAGCTTTTAAGCAAGAGTGAATCCTAGTTTCTTAGGAGTGTGTCTCCACCTGTTGTGTTTGTGGAATTGAATAGCAGCGCTGTCTGTGTTGCTAAGGTGGGAATTGGGACGGGGTCTCATATCTAGGAGTTCCTAGGTAGAAGTGTCATTGGGTAGTGATTAAGTGAGAAGTTGTAAACGGGTGAGTTTAGCTTCGAAGTAATACTGCTGATAGTGGACTTCATTCCTGGATTGGTATCCCCCAGAGTAGGCTTTAGGCTGAACTGGGTTAACAACTCTTGTGTGTTATTTACTTTACTGTTTGTATTGTTGTATGTTATTTGCTCTGTTTATAGACAAGTGTTGGCGCACCGGTAACAACATCTGTCTACAACAGACAAGTGTTGCTACACCTTGAGCAACACCTGTCCACTGTGTGCCAGGAAATTCAATTGGCATCAGAGCAGGCACCCTGTTCTGAATTTTAGGGTGAGCTCCAGGGAAATCGTTTCTGGCAAGGATGGACAAAGAAGGAGGTTTTGTTACCAGACCACCTCTCTTGGTTGGCGCTTCAAACTATGACTATTGGAAGTCCCGCATGATGGCCTTCCTAAAACAAATTGATAGCAAGACATGGAAGGCAATTCTGAGAGGATGGACTCCACCTGTGAAGATGGATAAAGATGGCAAACCAACTCTTGAGTTGAAATCTGCTGAAGAATGGTCCAAAGAAGAAGATGAGCTTGCTCTTGCAAACTCAAAAGCATTATATGCGCTATATAATGGTGTTGACAAGCACATATTCAGACTCATCAAAAAGTGTGTCTGTGCTAAGGAAGCTTGGACAATTCTTGAGACTGTTCATGAAGGTACCTCTAAAGTGAAGATGTCTAAGCTACAACTCCTAACAACTAAGTTTGAGAATCTAAGAATGAATGATGATGAAACCATTCAGGATTTTCACATGACCATACTTGATTTTGACAATCAATTTGATGCCTTGGGTGAAAAGATACCTGAAGAAAAGCTGGTAAGAAAAATGCTCAGGTCTCTACCTAAGAAGTTTGACATGAAAGTCACAGCTATAGAAGAAGCAAAGGATATCACAGATATGAAGCTAGATGAACTAGTTGGTTCACTACAAACTTATGAGGTAGCCACAAATGAAAAGATGGATAAGAAAAACAAAAGTATTGCTTTTGTTTCAAATGCTGAAGAAGAAGATCAACTGAGTGACACAGAATCTGAACAAAGCATCTCTGATGCAATGGTTCTTCTGGGAAAACAATTTAATAAGGTGCTAAAAAGAATGGACAAACGCTCTAAGACAGGTGCAGCTGACATTGGTCGCAACACTTACAGGAATTTCAGAAAACCTGTAACAGATGAGAAATCAGCTCCAAATAAAGGTGTTCAATGCCATGAATGTGAGGGGTTTGGTCACATCAGAAGTGAATGTGGAACCTTTCTGAAGAAACAAAAGAAGGGGTTAACTGTAACTTGGTCAGATGAAGATTCTGAAGGAGAAGCCGATACTGCAAAAGCTATACATGTATTGACAAGTGTTTGCACATCTGACACTGAATCATGTGAAGAAGAACTAACCTTTGATGAGCTTGCTGAGTCATATAAAAAGCTGTGTCTGAAGAGTGCAGAAGTCTGCAGAGTCTCTGAAGAGCAAAAAGAGACAATCACTAAGTTGCAAACTGAGAAAGCTGCCAATTTGTCAAGAATCTCTGAATTTAGTACTAAATGGGAAGATAGCTTAAAGATCATTGAGGAACAGAAGGGAACCATCATCAACTTAGAAGCTGACAAGATCAAACAACTGACTGAGATAGCCCATCTGAATGAAGAGGTAACTGAATTAAACTCTCATCTTGAGAATTTAAAGAAGCATGTTCTTAGGCTATTCAAAGGAAGTGATCTAGATGAAATCCTGGAAACTTTGCCTGCCCCTAGTAGATCCAAAACAGGCATTGGGTATGAATACAAAAATGTTAATAGGATTATGGATTACAACAAAGAAGGGAAATTTATGCCTGAGATAAGTAAACAATCGTCTCCAAAAATGCATGACAGGATGTCGTCACACCTGTCCCCTAGACAGCAGAGACAAGTGTTGCCACATGTGGCACCACATCAGCAAAGATGGCAGAGACCTAGGTTTATACCTAGACCAAGAAGCAGGTACCATTCATGGAGATGTCATCACTGTGGAAGGAAGGGGCACATAAGGCCTTATTGCTACAAACTATATGGTTATCCAAGTGAAATTCCACAAGAACCTGATCAATCCATCACTAAAACAAAGATGGAATGGAAGCAAAAAGATGATGCAACCAATACCAAGGAGTATACAGCTGAAAGCAGTGGGAAAAGTCTGATTGCCCATACATCTCTCAGAGCATCATCAAAAGAAGATTGGTACTTTGATAGTGGCTGTTCCAGACACATGACTGGTGTTGAAAAATATTTAAAGGAAGTAAAATCTTATGCCACAAGTTTTGTGACATTTGGAGATGGAGCAAAGGGGGAAATCAAAGGTATTGGAAGACTTATTGACCATGGTCTACCAAAACTTGAAAATGTTCTCCTTGTAAAAGGACTAACTGCCAATCTAATCAGTATAAGCCAACTATGTGATCAAGGCATGAAAGTCAACTTTACAAAAAATGAATGTCTGGTCAGCAACAATGAAGGAGACATCCTTATGAGGGGTGTTAGATTAAAAGACAACTGCTACTTGTGGATCCCTTTTGAAGAAGGTAATGTATCTACATGTCTCTTAACTAAAAATGAAGAGGTTAAGCTGTGGCATCAAAAATTAGGACACCTTAACCTGAAGAGCATGAAGAGAGTCATATCAGAAGAAGCTGTCAGAGGACTACCAATCTTACAGATACAGGAAGGCAATATCTGTGGTGAATGTCAGATTGGGAAGCAAACCAAAGTGTCGCACCAAAAGTTGCAACACTTGTCCACCTCTAGAGTTCTTGAGTTACTACATATAGATCTGATGGGGCCCATACAAGTTGAGAGTCTTGGAGGTAAGAAATATGTTCTTGTTATTGTTGATGACTTTTCTAGGTATACTTGGGTGAATTTCATTAGGGAAAAATCTGAGACTTTTGAAGAATTCAAAAATCTTTGTGTACAACTTCAAAAAGAGAAAGACTGTGGTATTGTAAGAATCAGAAGTGACCATGGTAAGGAATTTGAAAACTCTAAATTTGCTGATTTTTGTGCTGCTGAAGGAATAATTCATGAATTCTCTTCACCAATTACACCTCAACAAAATGGTGTGGTTGAAAGAAAGAATAGAACCTTACAGGAATCTGCTAGAGTAATGTTGCATGCCAAAAATGTTCCTTACAAGTTCTGGGCTGAAGCCATGAATACAGCATGTTACATTCACAATAGAGTAACATTAAGGAAAGGTACTGCTACAACATTGTATGAACTTTGGAAGAATAGGAAGCCTACTGTGAAGTACTTCCATGTGTTTGGGTCAAAATGTTATATTTTAGCAGATAGAGAACCTAGGAGAAAATTGGATCCCAAAAGTGATGAGGGGATATTTTTAGGTTACTCAACCAACAGCAGAGCGTACAGGGTTTTTAACTCCAGAACAAGAACTATGATGGAATCAATTAATGTTGTTGTTGATGACAGTGATACAACAAGTGCAGATCCAGCTGAAGAGACAGATGTCATAACACCTGTCCCAACACCTGATGATGATCAAACTGAACCTGAACCTGATCAACATTCTGAGTCTACAACAGAGGTTTCTAGACCAAACAAGGGACCATCTACTAGAACACAGAAGAATCATCCTCTGGAACTTGTCATTGGAAATCCAAATCAAGGAATTGCAACAAGAAGATCAAAAGAAGCAATTTCCAATTCATGTTTCATATCAAAGATTGAACCAAAGAATGTTAAAGAAGCTTTGACTGATGAATACTGGATCAATGCTATGCAGGAGGAACTAACTCAGTTCAAAAGAAGTGAGGTATGGGATCTAGTACCTAGACCAGATGGTATAAATGTTATTGGTACAAAGTGGGTGTACAAGAACAAAACTGATGAAAATGGTGATATTACTAGAAATAAAGCCAGACTTGTAGCACAAGGATACACCCAGATAGAAGGAGTAGATTTTGATGAGACTTTTGCTCCAGTTGCTCGCTTGGAGTCCATAAGATTACTCTTGGCTGTGGCATGCATTTTGAAATTCAAGCTATATCAAATGGATGTAAAAAGTGCATTCCTAAATGGATATCTAAATGAAGAGGTATATGTTGAGCAACCAAAAGGGTTTGTAGATCCAAGCTTTCCTAACCATGTTTACAAACTAAAGAAAGCACTTTATGGATTGAAACAAGCCCCTAGAGCATGGTATGAAAGATTGACTGAATTTCTTGTCAGCCATGGATACAAGAAGGGTGGAAATGATAAAACCTTGTTTGTAAGAGAAGAGAAAGGGAAGCTAATGATAGCTCAGATATATGTGGATGATATTGTATTTGGTGGAATGTCGCGACAAATGGTGGAACACTTTGTGCATCAAATGCAATCTGAATTTGAAATGAGTCTTGTAGGTGAGCTAACTTATTTTTTAGGTCTTCAGGTCAAACAAATGGAAGACACCATATTTATCTCTCAAGAAAAATATGCAAGAAACATTGTGAAGAAATTTGGTATGGAAGGTGGTAGTCACAAAAGGACACCTGCACCTACACACTTGAAGCTTACCAAAGATGAGAAAGGGGTTGATGTGGATCAAAGTCTCTATAGAAGTATGATTGGGAGCTTACTATATCTCACAGCTAGCAGGCCTGATATCATGTTTGCAGTTGGAGTTTGTGCTAGATACCAATCTGAACCCAAGATGAGTCATCTGACTCAAGTAAAGAGGATCTTCAAATATGTCAATGGCACATGTGGCTATGGAATTCTATACTCTCATGGTAATGATTCTACCTTAATTGGATATTGTGATGCAGATTGGGCTGGAAGTGCTGATGATAGAAAGAGCACCTCTGGTGCATGTTTCTTCTTGGGAAACAATCTAGTATCTTGGTTTAGTAAGAAGCAAAATAGCGTGTCTCTATCAACAGCTGAGGCAGAATATATAGCAGCTGGGAGTAGTTGCTCTCAATTGTTATGGATGAGACAAATGTTGAAAGAGTATAGTGTGGAGCAAGATGTGATGACACTTTACTGTGACAATCTTAGTGCTATAAACATTTCTAAAAATCCTATTCAACATAGTAGGACTAAGCACATTGACATACGTCATCATTTTATAAGAGAGCTTGTAGAAGAAAAAATTGTTACACTTGAGCACATTGCATCGGAAGAACAATTAGCAGACATTTTTACTAAAGCGTTGGATGCAAGTCAATTTGAAAATTTAAGAGGCAAACTTGGAATTTGCCTTTTTGAAGACAAATAGCAGTTACAGCATGCAATGCGTGTAACCACCTCTCATCACTTTAAGTTACACGCTAATCAAGGAAGTTCTTATTCAACTTCCCACAACCTCCATCAACCACAATCATTACTTTTCATCTATTCTCTCTCTCACGCTCAAAAACTCTCTATCTTCCTCATCAACATTTCTCTGACTTCTCCTCTTCTCAGAAAATCTCAAATCCAAATCATGTCTAACTCCGCCAAATCTTCACCAACAAAGTCAGATGCTACTCCATCACTACAAAAGGTGGTAATCGATGCTGTTCCTCTCACCACCATACCTTCCATAAGTCCAACTATGAGGAGAAAATCAGTTGCGAAGAAGGAAAAATCATCACGAACGAGCATAAATCCTTCATCTCCCTCCTCTTCAATTAAGAAAACGAAGAAGAAGAGCAAGAAATCGCGAACTGAATCGAGAAGGTCGTTTACAATGTCTGAACTGCATGTTGATCCTCTGCCATCAAAAGATGTTCCTACTCCTGTCGTTGATACTACAGAGGACGATGTTGACACATCTGGTAAGAACTCACTTAATCAAAACTCTGATGTTCCAAATTCTGTTGAAAACCTAGGTTTAGAGAAACCTACTGTGTCTGAAAATTTGGGGAAAAGTGTTCCTAACTCCCCTGTTGCTGTTGATGATAATATTGGTGCTTCTACTGAGACCAATAATGATGTTGCTGATGAGTCCATTAAGAAAACTGCTCCTGAGACTCATGTTGCGCCAAGTGTTGCAACACATGGCGCTACGCCAAATGTGGTGCCAGATGTTACCACATCTTTGGCACAAGAAAACCTTGTGGACTATTCTGAATCTGATGAGAGTCCCCCACCAAAGGCTGTTCCTGATAAAGTTGTGAATGAAACTCCTGAGGTGATAATCGTTAATGAAAATGAAACTACTGTTAGTGATAAGGCTATTCCTGCACATTCTGAAGCTAGTGTGGCTAGGAGGACTAGAAGTAGGGTTAATAAAGGTGTAGAGACTGCTAGTACACCTGTCCAAACACCCAAACCCTCTAAGGCTGGAAAGGCTACTGGTAAAAAGCCTGTGTATGGACCTCCAAAACCTGTCAGTAAAGTGGTCCCTAGGTCAGAGACCAAGAAAAGAAAAGCTCCTCCAACAAGTGATTCTGATTTTGAACCTGAGACAGATGTTGCTGCATCTGGCAGCACATCTAGAAAGAGTATAGGAAGGAAGAAGGTTCCTCAAACTGTTCCCTATGCTCCTTTAGACAATATATCATTTCATCTGGAAAATGGTTCTGCAAGATGGAAATTTGTGTATCACAGGAGGCTGGCTCTAGAAAGGAATTTGAAGAATGATATTCTTGAATGTCCTCTTGTTGTTGAAGCTCTTGAGTATGCAGGTTTGATGAAAACAATGGTTGGTTTGGACAAGTGCTATGACAGGCTTGTCAAGGAATTTTTGATTAATGTAGCTGCAAACTGTAATGACCCAGCAAGTCCTGAGTACAGGCAGGTGTTTGTACGTGGAAAGTGTGTGAATTTCTCACCAATTGTGATAAACCAATATCTCCAAAGAAGTTCTGATGAAGTGGCTCCTCTAAAAGCCACAGATAATGAAATCTGCAAGGTCCTCACTGGTGGAAAAATTAAAGTGTGGCCAAGCAAGGCAAAGCTGTCTGCAACTTCCCTCTCACCATTCTATGCTGTTTTAAATAGGATTGCTGCCCATAATTGGGTACCAACTACTCACTCAGGTGATATTGCAAGAGGATTGGGCAAGTTCATTTATGCTGTGGGTACCAAGGCCAATTTTGACTATGGAGCTTATGTCTTTCAAGAAACTTTGAGTCATGCTTTAACATATGCTGTTGAGAAACCAGTTGCGTTTCCCACTCTGCTATGCAATATTATACTTGAACAACATCCAGATATTTTGAGAAGTTCTGATGTTCCTTGTAAAAGGAAAGGGGTGTTGGTGATTGAGCAGAGGCTGCTGGATGGGACAAATGCTGCAGCAGGTGTTGGCACATCTGTCCAAGCTGGTGTATTCTCTAGGAAGCAGATGATTGCAGACTTGACTGAGACCAGCAGAGCTCTTGAGGCCAGGAAGCTGAAAATAGATCGTGTGATTGATGCACTTAAGGCTGAGGAAGCTGCTGATATGGCTGAGGGTGAGCTAGATGGACAAGAAGGAAAAGAGGCTAGTGAGTCTGAGGATGGTTCTGAGGATGTGATGGAGGACTCTGATGAAAGTTCTTCAATCTGATCTCTGATGTTTTGCTTATGATTTTGTCTCTGATGTACTTTTGGTGTTTCTTTTGTTGTTCCTTTTTGGGCAAGGCCCTGAATTTCTAGCACCTGTGTGTGCTCTATGGTCTGTAATAACTGCACACTGATATTCTCTATGCTCTGGTACACTATGATTTCCTATTCCTGATGTTTGTCTAAATTGTGGCTAAAAAGGGGGAGTAATGTGTGTGTGTGACAAATGCGTGGGCAGATGTTCTCACATCTGGAGACTGTTGACTATTTTTGCATGAATTGTTCGTATGCTCATATTGAGGGGGAGTGTGAGTAATATGCATGTACTGAGGGGGAGTAGTGAATATTCTTTCTCTATCTGGTGGTTCGTATGCTCGTATTGAGGGGGAGTGTGAGTAATATGCATGTACTGAGGGGGAGTAGTGAATATTCTTTCTCTATCTGGTGTGTGTATGCATGAATTCAGGGGGAGTGTGAGTGATATTATCTCTTGATCGCCTGAATGTATTTGATGACAAATGTTGTGCCAAGTGCTATGGCACCTGACTATTGAGTCCACTATCTATTATGACTGAGAATTTATTTTTCTCAGATGTTTATGGGAATTTATTTTTCCCTGTTGTTCTTATACTGAAGGAATGCGCCTTAAACTATTAGGAGTTTATTTCTCCTACTTCTAAGCATCTACTATTGGGAGTTTATTTCTCCCTTGTGTTGTTCCATGAGGCTAGTTGTTTTTATTCCGCTGTTGCATTGCCTCTGATACTACTTATTTCTCTTGGAAGTTTTGTTTATTGTGTGTTACTTTCTTTCCTAGTTGTGTGATCATGTTGACTCGAAGGAAAGGTAATACTGTATCTCTCTATATACTGGTCTAATATTGTTTTAGCCAAAATTTGCCAAAGGGGGAGATTGTTGGGTTTTTGTATGGTTGGCTACATTTTGCAAAAACATATTTTAGCCAAGTGTTGAAACAAGTGTGCTGACCCCAAGTGTTGTGACAAATGTTGTGACACTTTGGAACAACACCTGACTCTGTTCTGCGCGCGCCAGCTGGATGTTATTATTTTCTACTCAATCTTTTGAAGATCTGTTTGAAGAATTATGTCAAGGTTTCTTACAAAGGAAGGCGCACGTGTTTAATGTGTTTCATGAGGCAGCTAAACCCTAGTTTTATTTTCCAAAGGAATTATATTTTTGGAAAATATATTTTTGCGGTTTCAAAAATATAACTATTATTTTCAGAAATATATCACAGCTGCCGTAATTCTAGAAGCCCTAATTTTTCTTGAAGCCCAAGTCGTTCTACTACTATAAATACGAAGGCAAGCATATGGTTTCAAGCATCTAAAATCGTGTTCTTACAAAGCGTGTGTTTTAGGGATTTTAGAGTGTTAATTGTGAGCCTTTCTTGTGTCTTATTGATGCAAGCTTAGGACCTGAGTTTATTGAGTTGTAAGTGTGAACTTCTCCTAAGCTTTGAAGTACGGAGATTGTTCCATTGTGTTGTGTGGTTTACTCGCAAGCTTTTAAGCAAGAGTGAATCCTAGTTTCTTAGGAGTGTGTCTCCACCTGTTGTGTTTGTGGAATTGAATAGCAGCGCTGTCTGTGTTGCTAAGGTGGGAATTGGGACGGGGTCTCATATCTAGGAGTTCCTAGGTAGAAGTGTCATTGGGTAGTGATTAAGTGAGAAGTTGTAAACGGGTGAGTTTAGCTTCGAAGTAATACTGCTGATAGTGGACTTCATTCCTGGATTGGTATCCCCCAGAGTAGGCTTTAGGCTGAACTGGGTTAACAACTCTTGTGTGTTATTTACTTTACTGTTTGTATTGTTGTATGTTATTTGCTCTGTTTATAGACAAGTGTTGGCGCACCGGTAACAACATCTGTCTACAACAGACAAGTGTTGCTACACCTTGAGCAACACCTGTCCACTGTGTGCCAGGAAATTCACTATGTGTCTCCATTCTTCTGGTAGACATCTTAGTAGCTTTCTTATTCTCTCATGTGTGGTATACTTTTTGCCAAGAGAATTTAGCTCATTTATGATGACTGTAAACCTTCCATACATTTGATCTATAGTTTCACTATTACTCATTTCAAACAGTTCAAACTTTCTTACTCCTATGTCAATCCTTGTTTCTTTTATGTGGCTGGTTCCTTCATGGTGTGTTTGAAGAGTGGTCCACATTTCTTTGGCGTTCTTGCATTCCATGATCCTGTCATATTCTTCCCTGCACAAAGCACTTTTAATAAATAATTGAGCTTTAGTGTTTAGTAGTACCCTGTCAGATTCTTGAGTTGTCCATTCAAGTTGTGGTTTTGGTGTGAATGAATCTTTGACCAGTGGAGCATAGTCTCCAACTTCAACTACAGCCCACATGTTGATGTCTTGTGACCTAAGAAATAGTTCCATCTTGTCTTTCCAGTAGTAGTAGTCATTTCCTTCAAAAAGAGGTGGTCTATTTGATGATCCTCCTTCTGAGATGAATTTTGCAGGTTTAGACATTACTTCCTTCCTGAATCTTTTCCTCAAGCACTTGTTAGATGCTTAGATTTTAGAGGCAGTGCTCTGATGCCAATTGAAGTAACAAGGTTTGTCACAAGGAAGGGGGGTTTGAATTGTGACCCTTTAAAATTTTCTACTGCAAAATAAAGTTAGACAATAACAGCCTACAAAAGCTTGATGGTTAGATCAACTGGAGAACGTTCTCCTTAAAATGTAAGTGCAAATAATCAAGTGATTAGTGTGTATAGTGTTTGCATAAAATAAAAGAGTAAGGGAGAAGAGAATCACACAAAGAATTTATCCTGGTTCACCCCTTAATAGTATGGGCTACTCCAGTCCCCACTTGCGTGAGATTATCCACTATAATCTAGACCAAGATTACAGAAACTTCCCTTTGATCTAAGCCCAGATCAAAGAACCCTTTATGACCTAAATCCAGATCACAAAGTATCCAGCTATATTCAGCTGATCTACCTTTACAAGGTAACCTCAATCAATTATACCCAATTGACTTGAGAGAATCCTAAAGATTTAACAATGATTCTTTTGGATCTAAGCTTATACACCTAACCGGATGTGAAGCTTACAAATTGATACACTCAAAGTACTCTTACAAAATATGATCCTAGATTTCTAGAGAGCTTTAGAGTATGAGTGAAAAGAAGAGCTTGATTGCTTGAGATGGAATGTATTTAGATTGCTTTTTATGCTTCAAGTTCTTGCTCTTCCAATTAAACCAACGTGCTATTTATAGATGGAGATGCTCCTTTGTTGCTTGGACATTACACATATCCGTTGTGAGTGAAGAAATAGCCGTTGAGAGACAAACAAAACAGCCCATGTGATTCTGTCCTTCAGATGCTTCAGGAGATCGTTCTTCTCATGGTCTCTGACAGTCACTTGTACTTGTTGGTCAGAAATATTCTTTGGCCAACTGTAAATGGGTTGTCTCTGAGTGTATATCCGTTGCAAATGTATTTCCCATGTGGGAAAATAAGATTTGAATTCATTTGGATAAGATTGCCACCTAAGTGCAGAAACTGGGAGATCATTCTCCAGGACGTTGGAGACCATTCTCTGAGATGGTGTGGATAAGGTCCAACGAAAATATAGCTGTTGCAAGTTGTTGCAAGTTGTCAACCAGCTGTAAACTCTTCATCAAAGGCATAGAGTAGCCACTGTTCACTTGTCCTTCAAAGGACACATGAATAGTAAGATGAGTACTTTTTTATGGGGGAATGTAGCCACCCTTGTCATAAGCTTTGTACTTGATTCAGATGTGAGGCTTCTATGCAAGCTGTATGTACTTGTTGCTGAGTTCTTATTGGTCTAGATTATCTTCTTTAATGATGTTCTATGAGAACATAAAGCCTTGTTGCAAGATGTGAAGTTATTATTCCTTAAAGAAGCTTATTTGAGTAAGCTCAAGAACCAAAATTAATTCCTTGCCTTAAATGACTTATTTGTACTGTTATGATCTTTTAATAAGTCCAACTTAAAAGTTCTTTCTTGTCTTGTACCAGTTGACTTGAATAAGTGCTTATGCTTTAGAACGCATAAGTCTGGAGACCAATCTGAGATCATTCTTCTACTGCAGATTTGTCTAAAACTTGTTTGATTCTTTTCTTATGAGTGAAACAAGGTTAATTTAATTCATTGCATCTGTTCTTAAATTGAATCACTCAAGAGCACTTGTTAGATCACAAAATGATCAGAATCAAATTAAAATTTAATTAAGGGTTGTTATCTTTAAAACATCAAAATAGGATTTTGTCTCAACAATAAGATGATCTCTTATAAGGAGGTTTTGAGTAAAAATTTCTTTTTAGATTGTTCTGAGAATGTTCTGATCTATAGAGAGATTTCTTTTTAAAACAAAATGGTTCAAGATGTCCATCCTTGTGACAAAATGAGCATTTATATTTTTGAAATCTTTTTTCTTTATGAGGAACAAAAACATTTTCAATTAGTTTCTTATTTTGAAAAGGTTTGTATCCCAATCCAGTTCTATTATATGAATTACCTTGTGATCCTAATATATTTTCAAAAGTTTCTGTAGTACTGACAAACTTTGTTAAATCTTTTTCAAGTTTAGACACTTTTTGTTTTAAACTGATATTCTCTTTTTGAATCATAGAACATTCTTTTATTTTATTATTGTCTCTAAGTTCTTTAATTTGCTTAGAAAGTCTATCATGTGCAAGTTGCATATTTTTGATTATCTCTTTCATTATATCATTATCAGATTTATATTTATCTCTTTATTTAGTTAACTTAGTGACTTCATCTCTAAGTTGACCATTTTTAGAATTTAGAATTTGAGAGTCATATAAAAGATTATCAAAGAGATGTTCAGTTTTTTGACAAGATGAACAAGGATCTAGAGTTACCTCTTCAATGTTTGCATTTGTCATGAGACATACATTAGCTTCTTGTTCTTCTTCTGCTTCTTGTACTTCATCCAACTCATCCCAGGTTGCCATCATGGATTTGTAAGGAAAGTTCTTTTGTTTAGGACATTCATTCTTGTAGTGTCCAAATTGGTTGCATCCATAGCATTGTATTTTGCTGATATCCACTTCTGGTTTAGATCCATTTCTTCTTGGTGGAAAATTTTTCTTAATCTGATTTCTTCTCATCATTAGCTTTTGTATTCTTCTGGATAAGAATGCTAACTCTTCTTCATCATCTTCTTGAAGAAACTTGTTGTCTTCCTCCACTGCTTCTTTGTTCTTAGAACGTTCTTTAGTCTGTGAGTCTAATGCAATCATCTTGTTTTTCATAGGTTTGTCTTCCTGGAGAATGGACTCATGAGCTTTTAAAGATCCAATGAGATCTTCTAATTTAACCTCAGTGAGATCTTTTGACTCTGTGATTGCTGTTACTATGTGTCTCCAACTCTTTGGTAAACATCTAAGCACTTTTCTCACTCTTTCATGTATAGAGAATTTCTTCCCTAATGAGTTAAGTTCATTTATGATAATTGTGAATCTTCCATACATCTGATCAATTGATTCATCTTCCTTCATTTCAAATAGCTCAAATTTTCTAACACCAATGTCAATTCTTGTTTCCTTGACACGACTTGTTCCTTCATGGTGAGTTTGGAGTGTTGTCCACATTTCTTTGGCCGTTTTGCATTCCATGATCCTGTCATATTCTTCCCTACACAAAGCACTTTTAATAAATAATTGAGCTTTAGTATTTAGAAGTACCCTATCTGCTTCTTGAGTTGTCATTTCATCTTTTGTCTTTGGAGTAGTAGAGTCTTTTACTAATGGAGTATAATCACCAACTTCAATCACTGTCCACATGTGCGTATCTTGTGATCTAAGAAATAGTTCCATCTTGTCTTTCCAATAGTAGTAGTCATCTCCTTCAAATAGTGGTGGCCTATGTGAAGATCCTCCTTCTGATATAAACTTTGCGCTTTTATTCATTACTTCCTTCCTGAATCTTTTCCTCTAGCACTTGTTAGATGCTCAACCTTAGAGGCAGAGCTCTGATGCCAATTGAAGTAGCAAAGTTTTTCACAAGAAAGGTGGGTTTGAATTGTGAACCTTTTAAAAATTGTCCTTTTAAAAATTAGATATCAAAACATACGTTAGAATGATCTCAGAATAAATAGTATAAGTTAGGAGAATGATCTTAGAACGATCTCTGAGCTGCAAACAAAACAATAAGTGATTTGTGTGTGTTTGTGTTTGCATAAAATTAATATGAGTTTAAGGGAGAGAAGAGACACAATAATTTTATCCTGGTTCACCCCTTAATAGTATGGGCTACTCCAGTCCCCACGCTCCTGTGAGATTGTCCACTAAGAGATTCTACCGATCTCAAGATACACTTCTTCTTTGATCTAATCCAAGATCACAATCTTCCAAGCTTCACTTGCTTGATCTACCTAAGTCTTTCCTAGACTTTATGAGGTGTCACTCAATCAATAGTTACGTATTGAATTGAGCCAATCTTTACAATTTTGATGATGGTTTGGATCTAAAGCTTTCTCACTCAAACTAAGTTGAAAAGCTAGTTACAATAAAATCTCTCTTTGTTCACTCAAAATGGATACTGATCCTAGTATGATAATTACAAAATATGGAGTGAAAGAGATCTTTAAAGAAGAGCTTAAAAACTTGTGTCACAAAGACAAGTAGATTGATTGTTGTAAATTGAACTCTTGCTCTTCAATGTTGCCAAAGCCTTCCTTTTATAGTTGAACCTTGAGTCTTCAGTTCCTTGGTCCCAAAGGAAGTTCTCCAACGGCTAGTTGATTCAAAATAGACAGCTCATGCTGAATTGTTGAGTGGATAAGCTCAAACTGATCTTTCTCAGAACGTTCTCCCTGCTGTTCTTCATATTTTCACTTAAAAGGGCCAAAATGACAGCTTGCAATGGGCTGTAGATAGTTGTTCATTGCTTCCTCACCAAGTATAACCGTTATAGACCATTTAGGCACGTTTTGGCCAGCTGTAGATGAGCTTGCAACTTCAAAAGCAAAGGACAGTCATTCTCAGCATCATTCTGAGATCGTTCTCCAATCTGGGCGAATTTTATACTTGATCTTCAAATGGAGAATGATGCAGACCTGTGGCCAGTTGTAGTGTGAAGGGAATGCAGCTGTGATGTCCTTGCATAACTATTCACTTGTCCTTTCCATGTACTTCCTTTTCTTGATTAAGAATTAATCTCTTGGAGAATGTTCATTAAATAATGACATTGAAGGTACATGACAACTATGAGTTGAATGTGTGTTGTCTCATCCTTATTGGTCTATGTAATTCTTGTCCAAACACTCTTGATACACCTGATTAGATGATGCCTTGAGAAATTATCATGTTGCACATGCTTGATCATTAACTTTGTCCAAAGAGGAAAGTCACTTTCTTTCCAACTTATTCCTTGCCTTAAATGTTCATGAACTGTTGTGATCTTGTGAGTTAAAACCAAGATAAAGTGCTTGGTCTTGTATATGGTTGACTTAATGAAATAAGTGCTTTTGCATTTATTCTTGTTCATGAGGAGAATGTTGCACTTAAACCAGAGATCATTCTCAGACTGATCCTGAAGCTTCTCTTTTTGCCAAAGCATAATGAATATTAGAAGCTTAATTGTTCCTGACTAATTAAAACACTCAAGAGCACTTGTTAGATAACAATGAGATCAGAATTACATTTAAAATATAATTAAGATGTTTGTTATCTTTAAAACATCAAATTGGGATTTTGCATTTTGCCTCAACAGTACCTATGTTGGGGTAACGTTGTGAGATCGTAGAATGTGAGTTTATAGATGATTCGTGCGAAGTGGATGTTTTAGCGGTTTGCTAAGAATGGTTTATGCCGATGTCATGATTGTTGAATATTTATCGACAAATTGAGGAACTGGCCGTCCTTGATCTCTTGTTGATAAATAGACAAAAATTGTGTTGGATGGGATAAACTAGTTTTGTCAAACTTAGTAATGTGTAGTGTTTTGAGTGTTTCGTTGGAGGGTCGGATACAGGAGTTATCCGGAGTTGTTTTAGTAGCGTAATTTTCGAGGGCGAAAATCTTTTAAGTAGGGGAGAGTTGTAACGACCCAAATTTATTATTCGCTATTTAAGTGTTTAATTATTTGGTGATGTGGTTTTTAAGTAAGATAGTAACTTTAAGTTATTTATCGAGAGTTTTAGTTAACGCGCGAGTTAGTGAGAGTTAACGCGAGTTGGGCAAAGTTAGTGGGCTTGAGGCCTAATGGGCCTTGTCTCATGAGTGGGGGGCGCTACTTATAGCCCATTAGAGAGAGAAAGTCTCACTTTTTGGTTGTTCTTGGAGAGAGCTAGAGAGAAGGAAGAGAAGAGGAGAGCTAGGGCAAGCTTGGAGGAGAGATTCGAGGAGCAATCTTCGTGAGTTCGTCGATCTAAGGTAAGAGAGTAGATTTTCATATTCGTGGGTGACTCGAGGAAGGGGAGAATGTCGATTTCTCCTCACCCGAACTTCCTCCACCCCATTTTCGTTTTAGCTTAGATCAGATTTTCTTGATGGAAATCGTTCCTAAGGTTCTTAATATGTTTAACATGCTTTTAACATGATTAATGAACGGATTTAATGATTAAAAAACGAGTTTATGAAAGATTAAACTCAAGAACTTTGTGTTCTTGAGAGTTTTGATGAAAAAGTGTTCAATCTTTACTTTTTCGATGTTTATGATGTAGATCTGAGAAATGAACTGTCCTTTTGTGTTTATCCATGTTTGTTATGCTTGAATACAAACTCTTTTGGGATTTATAACATGAAAAATCGGATTTTTGGGCGATTTGGTGTAGAAAACGCAAGTATTTCGCCCCAGGCGCCAAAATTTCGCCTGAAACGGCAGAACAGAGAGCAAACCAGTTACTTCAGGAATTTTTCCGCCCCAGGCGAAAATGTTTCGCCCTAGGCGAAAATACTGCAGATTTCACAAATTTTCATCTGCTATCTTCCTTAGCATGTAGTTTCAAATCAGTGTCTTATTCTTCATGATAATGATATTCTTACATGATTGATTGCTTGTTGATGAAGAATGATGTGTTGATGAATTGTTGATTATATTTGTGAATTATAATTGTTGTTGATTGTTGATGATATTTGTTTAAATATCAAAGAAGTATATTAAGGTGTTAATCAACTCAATAAAGAAGGATATTAGAATTATGTTATTCTAATAAAGACGTATATTAAGGTATAGTGTTATCTTAATAAAGAAGTAATGTTGGATAGTGTTCCACATTAGTAAAGGAAGAGCTTAATGCTAATTAAAATGATTGTGAGTGAATTCATGAAAAACATATACATGCATTCATGAATATATGTGATATTGGATATTCCAATAAAGAAGGATATCGGATTATATTTATCCGATAAAGAAGGATATTAGAGGTGAGATACTCTAATAAAGAAGATGGTACCACATGCATTAGAGGTGTCTAGAAGACATAGCATGAATGTGAAGCATTAGATTGCATTAGGGATTATGTGTGCATTTTATGATAAATGATGTTTGACACGTACTTGGTAAATGTTGATTGTTAATCCGTATGTGAGGAGCAGAGTCCGTCATGACTATAAAATGAACAACGCAAGGTCCGTCATGACCATAATCTGAACAATGTATTTGTGGTGTTAGATTACATTAGGAACTTTATGTATATTCCTATTTGTAATTGAGTTATGTGATATTTGTTGATGTTTTGGTATTGTCCGAGACGACGTGAAACTATATGTTTGGTGTATTTTGTGGATGATTGATTATGTGATAATTGTTGACGTATAAGTGATGTTTGAATTATAATTTGTCTGGTATATTATAATGGAATGATAGATGTTGGTGAATATGTATAGATGTATGATATATGCATGAATATTGAGAAGTGTTTAAGTACCCTTTACTTACACTTATATTTTGAGTATGTTGTCTAACTCTCTTTTATGTGTTATGTGCTGGACCGTTGGGGGTCCAGATTTTACAGGATTTTGTGGTATTCGATGTCGAGTCGTCGGTGAAGCTCCGCTCTGATTGTGACACGGGAAAAGTGGGTTGTATATTGTATATACAGAGTCATTCATGACTCATGTATTTAGATTGGAAAAATGTATCTTTTATAAGGAAATTTATATTGTATAAAACGAGTTTTTATTAAATAATCATGTTAGTATTATTTTGTAAAGAGGAGTGTAATACCTAGAACTAATATTCTATAAATTAAATTGTAATTTTCCGTTGCGTATTTTGAAAAAGATTTAATAAAGGTAGAATTACTTAAATAATGGGTTCGGGTGTTACACCGAACATTAAAATTGTTTTCATCTTCACTTTCCACAATTCCAAATTGCTTTCTGTCGCGGTGATTTTTGGACGCCAAGCTATTGGTTAGCTTTGGTTCTCAAAAATGATTCACCACCGAACTTTAATTTATCCAAGGGAAGGGAAAAAGATCGAATAAACTCAAAATTAAATTTTTAGAGATTAAAAGGTTCGGGGGTTAGTTATACAAAGGGAAGGTATTAGCACCCTTTGTATCCGTAGTACTCTACGGGAACCTCTTGTGCTTATGTGTATTTTGTGCTAAAAAGGATTTGCTTGTCAGGTTTTCGATACACCGAGACGCTCATTTTTGCCTAAGCCGCCCTTTCGGGTTTTCAACCTAGCGAGCTGTTTTTTTTTTTTTGGCGAAGTATTTCTTGATTGCATCGGTGTTCAAGGCATGCCCCCGAAAAATTCATTGGTTATTTGATGCTAGGAAACACTAAATGGAGGCACAGAAGCTGGAGTAGCAACAATTTCTGTACTGACAATTGTTTGGAACGTTGTTACCTCTTCATGAAGCTCAATATTTTCTTGGATGCGTCCATTCTCTTTTTCAGGTTTGCACGGTGTTGTACTTTGTGACCGACTCGAAGATTGGAGAGAAAAGGCACGAATAGTTCCCAGAGTTTGAAAACTTGAATTATGCATGAAATGCAATGCCCATGATTTATTTTTATTGGTTTTCAAGGAACTCAATATTTTAATCGCAAACATCATAAGGACACAATTCCTTTTTTAGAAAAACGTGCCACCTTTTACTGAAGGAAAAGAGAAAAATGTACCAACATTTACTAATGGTAGAGAAAAAACGAGTATCAATGGTAACAAAGCATACCAACGTTTCTAAAGGTGGAAAAGAGAAAAAACTTCATTTCATTGATAATGGAAGGATTACAGAACCTATGACGTTTGTAAAGGGAATCCCAAGTTCTTTGAAAACCAAATTAAAAAATTTCATGAATGCATGGATGCATGGTTATGGATGCAAGGGTATGGTCCGGGATAATTTCAAGTCATCTAGTGTTAACTTTTTTAAAAACATTTGAACTACCATCCCCTCACATGTTGGTTCTAAGTTCCCTAATGGTCCCTAAAATCATTGATCTTTATTTGAAAATATTGCAGCCATTGCAAATCCTCACAAGACTGCAATCATTACAAACGATCTCTTTTAGGTGTGGCCTTCGCGTCGACCCTACGAGATATCCACCACGAAGGTCAACGCTTAACCACCAACTAGGGCTCTAGAAATAAGTCCTTAATAACATGTTTTAAGGTTCTAGACCGGTTTAAAAAACGGTCCCTAGAGTCATGGACCCAACGAGAAAATATCAACGTCATTGCAAATCCTCGCAAGACAATGACATCTCCAAGAGAGTCTACTCTAGGCGTGGTTTTCATGCTAACCCTACGAGGCATCCACCACGAAGGTCAACACTCAACCACTAACTTATCTTAAGTGTTTGCTCAAGTCCGGGTAGAGGACTTTTCTCTCATAAGTAATAAGCCCAAATAAATCAGTATTATAAAATAAACAAGATATACAAGCAAATAATAGCACAGAATAACATATACACAAGTTAGGCTTAACCCTCTTGGGGGATTCCCCAGTGAAGTCGCCATTTCTATCACGGTGATTTTCGGACGCCAAGCTATTGGTTAGCTTTGGTTCTCAAAAATGATTCACCACCGAACTTTAATTTATCCAAGGGAAGGGAAAAAGATCGAATAAACCCAAAATTAAATTTTTAGAGATTAAAAGGTTCGGGGGTTAGTTATACAAAGGGAAGGTATTAGCACCCTTTGTATCCGTAGTACTCTACGGGAACCTCTTGTGCTTATGTGTATTTTGTGCTAAAAAGGATTTGCTTGTAAATAATTGTTTATAAATAATTGGGATAATGAGAAGAAAAAGAAAATATGTATTTTATTAATTTTGATTTGGGAAGACGCAAGGTCTTTTGCACTACGTACCCGTTAAGGATCAAAATTCCGTAGTTCGGGGTAAAAATAACAGAGTGGTTTGTTTGATTGTTTTTAGGAGAAGAGACAAGTTGTCATCTTAAGTTAAAACTCCTTTAATCCACCATAAACATGATGACGATAGATCTTTGCTTCACAATAGGGAAGGGCTCCAACTTGGATATCAAATCAACAAGTATGCCACTAACTCTCCTAGGTGGAAAAGAATCAATATCTTTTGATTAAATGTTATGGGGAATTTGAGTTTTCAACCATAGATGACTCATGTCTAAACTCTTTTAAAAAAGAGTTTTTAAAGTCAAAAGCCAAATTGGAAAAAAGTTTGAGTGAGTTTTTGTATTTTTTAGTCTTTTGAAAATGTTTGGATATATGCTTAAGTGTGTTAAAGCATTTATTGAAAAAGAGTTAAAAATCTCTTGACGAAAGTCAAGGTATCTTAAAAAAGATTCTTTTTAAAAATTAGTTTTTTTGAATGTTTAGAATTTTGTGTTTTGAAAGTAAAGAACAAAGATAAACAAGTAAACATGCAAAAATCACATAATGACACAAAGTCAACAAAACAATCCATTCCCTTGGATATGGACATAAGCATCCTAAACAAAAATAAACTCTAAATAAAACATATTTTTGATCTTTTTGTTTTGTTATATTAAATAAATAATTGAAATGACAAGGGAGTGCAAACCTGTAATAAAAGGGGGTGCGAGTATAGTAAAAAAAACACAGGCCCAAGTCCAGACAGGCCCAAAACGCCCAAAAAAACAAACAAAAGTCAGGAACCACATCTGACCGTCTGATTGATCAGACAGTCCTGATCTGATCCGGGAAGAAAAGAATATAAGCTGTGTGATGAAGATCAGCGGCGGTGACAAAAGGGCTTATGGCGTGCTGCGATAGACACGCGCACACAGGATCAGGATGGGGTATAAATACCCAAATCCTACGATTTTTTTTCATTCTTTCTTTTTTTCTCTCACTTCCTCCTTCTTCTCTTTCTCAGTTCCCTCTTCTCTGCTAGGGTTCATAAGGAGGGATGAATATTCATCTTCTCCGGTGGGCTGCCACCATGGAGCTTAGATTCTGGCGCGGCGGCTGCCGTAACAGTACGGCGGCGCCGCCGCCGGGAACACTTTTCTTCTTATTTTTTTTCTTTCTGTTAAACACTAAATCCACCCTCAAAACACCCAAAATCAAACCCAATAAACTGTTTCCAACCCAAATCCGAACCAAGACAAAAAGCAATTATTCAAAATATTTGATCTAAGTTCTGTGATTGTTTTTTTTTATTCTGGTAAACACACAAAAATCAAAACAAACCCAAAAGGAAGACTTTTAAACAAAATAGGGAAAAAAAAGATAAGTTAAAATCGAACTAACCCTTGAAGACCAAAAGATTCAGACTCCTCTTCCTGTTCCCTGCTTTCTTTCTTTGATATATTTTTTACTCTTGTGAAAATTTTCTGTGTTTTCTCTCAATTGAAATTTTCTGTTCTGATTTCCCCCCCTCCCCTTTCTGCGTGTGTTTTGGCTCTATTTATAGAGCTCTCAAGATCAAAGTTGACATTTGATCTAGAGTGTGTGAGTGAACAAAGTTTTATGGAAAATTACAAAAGCAAAATGTTTGGTCTGCTGCTGTTTGAACTTGTTGATTAAAGTGAGATTTTTGCAGGAAAGGGATGCACTGTTGCTTGTTGTTGTTAAAGTTGCAGCAAAAGGTGAAGAGAAAGAAGAGGCAAGGAGGCAGCAGTGCTGGTTTCAGTACTGTGTTGCGTGTTTTTCTTTTTATTGTATTGTTTAAAATTAAAGAAAAAATAACAAATAATAAAATAAAATAAAAGGGAGGGGGAGCGTGCTGTCGATCAGCATTGCTGTTCTTCTTTTCCATTACTTTTTAATTAATTAATTAATAATAGTAATAATAATAAATAAGAAGAAAGAAAACAGAAAAAGGGTGGAGGAAGAAAATAGCAACACGTGATGCTTCCTTTCCAATTTTATTTTATTTTTTATATATATTTTTGAAAATAAGTTAAATATAATAATAGTAAAAATGAAAGAAAATAAAATGATTTCATTCAAGTTAACAAATTGACATATTTTTTAGGATTTTTGTTAGCGATGCATGAAATTTAAAGATGAGAATATGAGGTGGGATTTTAGGTCAAAAATTGGGATATGACACTTTCAGAAAGTCCCTCAATATCCGACTTAGAACTCATGGTGCTCACTTCAAATTGTTCCGGTTGCCCCACGGTGGGCGCTAATTGTTGTGAATTCGTCTTAAAATCACACCAATGAATAACTTGATGTGTGGAACAATAGAACGGCAACCAAATAATTAAGCGGAATAAGCAATAATAATACCGATAAACGAGATAAAGGAGAAGAAAGAACACAATATTTGTTTACCCAGTTCGGTCCAATAATGACCTAGTCTGGGGGAGAGAGCAGCCCCTCCGTTCCACTATATCAAACGAGTAACTTTACAAAGAGTTCCAATAGAGTTACAAGAATTAATCCTAATTCTACCCAAAACCCGAATCTCTTCCCGTGGCCAGGAGACTCAATTTGATAAGTGTTTTCCAAGGTGTAATCAATCCCCTTTGCCCAACCCTAGAGTTATACCAAGAGACAACCCCTCTTGTTTCTCTCTAAAACTCTAGCCTTGTGTCGGCGGCAAATCATAATTGAAAACCCTACATTGTTGCTCTCTTGAGTTGCTCTCTTTCTCTCAATTTTTCTATGAATAAAGCACTCCCTATTTATAGAAAAATATATGCCAAAAAATTAGTAACAAATCTGTTTTAAAATAAAACAAATCAAAGTCAGAGTATCTTCCAAGAAAATATATTTTTTTCCCAAAAAATCTTCAAAACATCAAAGATGCAAAAAGATTCAACAAAGATTTTTCTGACTTCTTGTAACTGAAATTTCAAGGCATATCCAACAATGGGTGTGAAATTTTGGGATTATTTTGAAATGGCTAGAGAGTGACTAGTAGTAGTAGTAGTAGTAGACGGAGATATTGTAATCAGTTTATTACTTGAAGTGTCACGCGTCTTGCCTTGCTTTCACTGTTTTGTTATTGTTATTGTTATTGTTATTGTTATTGTTATCATCTAGTTTTTAGAAGTAATATTTAATACGTGAAATACATGGGATATAACTTTGAGATGCATAAGCGAACTGTTAGTAATATTTAATTTAATATTGATTAGATTGCAATTTGAAAGTAATAAGTATGGTTTGGCATAGAACATTTACCCAAATACTGATACTTTGTTGAAAGATGAGTGAGTATAAGGCTTGAAAATTGTGGTTCTAGAAATCTAGAACATAATCCTTTATTCATGACTCCTAGCTGCATTTGCCGTTTTGTTTTGGACAATTTTAGAATTCTCTCTTGCATTTGATTTCCTTTATAATTTGTTTAAGTATGTGCAGCTTAGCTTGATTGAGATTTGTTTTTCGATGTTTCTTTCGTATATATTTTTGGCGCGTAACTTTCATTTTCGGCAGCTATTTTACTAATTTGAGTAGTTAATTTAGTTCAAATAATACTTTTTGTAATAAATCTGAGGAGTAATTATGAGAGAATTATTTGAAAGTAAAATGGACTTGGTAGATAATTAACTAGGTGGTTAGAGAGTATAAATCAGTATAGCGTAGTAGAGTTAGGACTAACTAAATTAATTTATCTAATTTCGAGTTGAGATATTAATAGTGAGGATTAATTTAATGATAATGTTAGTGCGCATGCACAATGACGAGGTGTGATTGTTCATGAATATAACTACGATGTTCAATTTTGATGATGATGATGATGATTATCATGTGTCCATGCATGCATTCATGATGTTCGTGCCTTTGGCATAATGACGTTGTTCATGCCTTTGACATATTATTGGTGCGCGCCCTTGGCGTAATGACGGTGCGAGATCGTTCGGTAACATAACTCCGACGCCCAAAAATTTGGTACCACATGCATATAGGTCGTGTCTAGGGAGACATTGCATACTTAATTTCAATAGATGAAATGTTGTGTGACTGATAAGTTGTTGATTGATGTTTGCATAATTGCACGCTATAATGATAAATGATAATTTGTGTGTGCTAATTGGTGGGTGCTAAATGGTGTGTAATGGTGAGTTGGATATTCAGTAATATATAACCGATATTCCAAATAACTAATGTTGTATGATTGATTTAATTAATTGATTAGTGATGTATAAATTGAGGTGCTGATTAAATGGTATAAATGTTGCATGAATTATTAATTTTTTTTTTTTTTGATAAGCAGATATTGAATTATAAGGAGTACAAGGGGTACCCAACCCTTACAATTCTAAAAACAACCATTACATGCTAATAATGCAATTTAAAGGATCCTTACACCAATCTGAAAAAACACAAGAAAACTTACTAGCTATTTTACCTATAAACCAAAACCATGAAATATAAATAATCTTGTCTTCTAAGGCTTTCCAATTAATAGCTTCTCCTCTAAAAACCACATTGTTACGCGCACGCCATATACACCAAGTGGTGACCAACCAAATAACGTGACGAGCTTTTTCATATTTCTTATTTTTCAATAAAGCTCCAAAAGAGGAAAAATGTTTCCACCCGTCATCAAAAGAGATGAAATCCACATTCATTCATTTAAAAATCCGCTTCCACAACTTTTGAGAAAAAGAGCAATTAAAGAGCACATGAGATAATTCCTCTTGTTCTTCAAAACAAAAAATGCAACATAGCTCATGCGGATTAACAAGGATAGATTTTCTTGCCAAGGCCATTCGAGTTGGAAGTCTTGATAATAATAACCTCCATCCAAAAATGCTTACTTTGGATGGAACATCATTTAACCATAATTGTTGTAAAGCTTTCACTACATTTTCATCAATAGCCACAACAACTTCGCGAGAGTGAAGGAACTCGTAAGTCGAATTCACCGAAAAAATACCTGATTGAGTAAGCTCCCATCGTCTGTTATCTGCGTCATTGCTCACATTAGTCCTGAACCACGCATCATTCTCAATACCCCCAATCTTCATAATATCACGCCACCACAAAGATTGACCTTTGACATTGCTAAGATTAGAGTGCAAAAAATTATCAGCTAAGCTCCCATATCTATGCTCTAATAGTTTGGTCCATAAGGTATTATGATCACACAAACCTCTCCACTTCCATTTACAAAGTAAAGCTTGGTTGAAATAATTTAGATTCTTTATACCCAAACCACCTTTATCTTTTGGAAGGCAAATTGTGTCCCAACTAACCCAACAAATCTTCTTAATATCAGAACATCCTCCCCAAAGAAATCTCCTTCGGATAGTAATCAATTCTTGTAACACACACACACACCGGCACCTTGAAAAAAGAGAAAAAATATAAAGGGAGACTAGAGAGAACCGAATTAATGAGTGTAACTCTTCCGCCAAATGATAAATTTCGACCACTTCAAGTATTAAGTCTTTTCTTCATAGCTTCCACTATAGGATTCCAAGTGACCTTTCTCCTTGGGTTAGCTCCAACTGGAATTCCTAGAAAACGAAAAGGGATCGATTCTACTTCACAGTGTAAAAAGGAGGACGCTGCGAACAAAAAATTATCATCAAGATTAATGCCATAGAGTTTACTTTTGTAAAAATTAACCTTCAGTCCCGATACTAATTCGAAACTTCTCAACACAGTTTTAAGCGACCACAAATTCTCCCACTTCCCTTCACCTACTAGAACGGTGTCATCTACAAATTGAAGAGTGTGAAACTGTAAGTCATCATGAACTTTAAAACCATGATAATTGCCATTGTCAACAGCCTTCTGCATTAAGCGAGTGAGACCTTCTGCAACTATCAAGAAAAGAAAGGGAGATAACGGATCCCCTTGTCTCAGCCCTTTACCAACAACAAAATTCACCGTAGGACTACCATTTACAAGCACAGACATTGAACTAGTAAAAATACAGGCTCTCATCCACTTCAGCCACCTCTGCGCAAATCCCATTCTCCGCATCATATACTCCAAAAAATTCCAATTAACCGTATCGTACGCCCTCTCAAAATCTACCTTCAATAATAAATAGTTATCTTTTCTTCTCTTGGCAAAATCAATCAGTTCATTCACTACCAAAACTCCATCCAGAATTTGACGATTAGGAACAAAGGCCGTTTGACAATCTGAGATCAATTTACCGATAACTTTTTTTAGACGAGCCGCCAACACCTTTGAAAGGATTTTATACAAACAACCGACAAGGCAAATGAGTCTATAATCTGATAAAACCTGAGGATTGTCCTTTTTTGGTACTAGTGTCAAGAAAGATGCAGTGATCGCCTTTGGAAGGGAAGCACTACTGTGAAATTCGTTCAGAAACTCCATAACATCTGTTTTTAAGATGTCCCAGCAAGTTTTCAAAAAGTTAAAGTTAAACCCATCAGGACCCGGACACTTATTGCCATCACTATTCCACACAACCTCTCTAACTTCGTCAACCGAAAAGGGAGATAATAAAGAAGAATTATCTTCTTCCGACAAGGAGTTAAACGAAAGCCCATCTAGAGTAGGACGGTTACGCCATTCTTCGGTGAAGTTATTAGCAAAATAATTTTTAACAAAATACTTGATCTCATCGACCCCTTGAACCCATTTGTCACCATCTCTCAACGCCACTAGTTGGTTATTCGTCCTTCTACCCTTTAAAGTCTGATGAAAAAATTTGGTATTAGAATCCCCTTCTTTAACCCACTTTGATCTAGACTTCTGTTTGAGTAAGCTATCCTTAAAATGAAGTTGCATCCAAAACTCCTTATTTAGACCCTCTAACATAAGGTAATCAACATCCCCATTAGTACTTGAAAGAAGGCCTTCAAACTCATTAATATCGGAGACTGTCTTCTCTATGTTTAGATCCAAATGACCAAACACCTCCTTGTTCCACTTCTTTAGACTCTCTCTAAGAAGTTTTAGTTTTTCCTTCAAGACAAAAGCTTTTTTACCCCTAATATCGTAACTTTTCCAAGCTGATTCCACAAAACCCTTAAACTCTGGATGTTCTAACCAACCGTTTATCACCCTAAAAGGTTTAGGGCCCCAATTACACGACGAGCTGAGGAGCCAAACCGGACAATGATCAGATATATCACGGTCTCCGATCCATTGCCCCTTAACATCATTCTTCTTCAAGAAGCCCTCTGATAACAAGAACCTGTCTAAGCGGCTCATAGCTATACCGTCTGGGCTAAACCAAGAATTATTAATATGATATAATCATGTTTATACTTTGTTGTATATTTCCTATTTTTGCTTATTACATAAACTCACCCGTTTTGTGTTATGTGTTTGACTCTTGGGAGTCCAGGTTTTCCAGGTATAGTTGAGTCTCGTGCTCGAGTTCTTGACGAAGCTCCGCTCTGATTGTGACACATGGGAAGAGTTCATAGAGTCATTTACTCTGTCATTTTATTTTTAATTTAAAATGTTTCTTTTTAGAAAAGAAAAATATTTTGAATAGTGATGCTTATGCTAATTTATTTTCATTAGCAATATGTATGAAGAAAAATGTAATACCTTAAACCGATATTTTTATAAGTTATTTTGACTTCAAGCCTATTAATTATTTATAACCGCCGTGTAATTTTGAAAAGCATTCTTGAATTAGAGTAACTTTTGAATGTTGGGTTTAGGGCGTTACAAGGATCACTGCAGGTTGAACAAAACATAACTGGACCGTTAGTTCTTTCTTATCGACGTTCAATATTCTCTTGTGTAGTAGGCGATTATTGCAAACATACACCATCGATTAAATGAAATCCAACGATAAAGAATAAAACACAAAACTGCCCTCTTTTCATCCCGATCAATAACACAAAACGTACATCGTCTTCTCAAATTTTGAGCAAAAAC
The DNA here is from genome assembly GCF_020283565.1 of Trifolium pratense. NCBI lineage: Eukaryota > Viridiplantae > Streptophyta > Magnoliopsida > Fabales > Fabaceae > Trifolium > Trifolium pratense. The sequence goes on from NC_060060.1 coordinate 70,799,866, forward strand.
TCATTTTCAGCAAAACCCTAAACTCATTTTCACCTAAAGTTCAAAATGAACATTCAACCCAATATTGAACAAAAAACCATTCCTGACCTTGTTAACATTTTGTGTGGAACATGTCAATTTGATACCGTTGAATGTGTTTTGGTTAATAGAGATATAAAATTAAGAGCAGAGATTCAACAATTTCAAAAGAAGTTACCAGAGAAACTATAGCTTCAAGAGATGCTTCAAATGGACGTGCTTTTTAGGACACAGTCTAAGGAGTAGGTTGTGAAAAGAGAGAAACTTTGTCAGAAAGGGAAAAGAGTACAAGAAAGTTAATGTTCACGTATGTAAATGCAAGGTTAATACAAAGGGTGAACTGTCTCATTTCTGGCGGTATTCTTTCTCAGAGGCGGCGATCGTGCCTCCTTAATAGGAGGGGAGTTGAGCCCTCTCTCTTGGATACTTGGCCCATGTGGCCTATAAATCTAGGTCTATTTGTTAACCTAGGACTTGGTCCATTCATATTTGCTCAGAGGCGGGCAAAAACACATTATTGGGCCTCTTGCTACATGGGCGTGGCTAGCCCATTAAACCTAGGGGACGCGTCTAGTACACCTGCCATAGGCTTGGGTTTATACATGCCCGAGATTAAAAAACTTGTTATACTTTGTGTTCAAAATTTGATGTCGAAATCATACAAATTTTATGCAATTTTTTCGGATCAACCCATTTAGTTTTTTTTTTTTTTTTTGAAAACAACGAGTTCATAGCATTTCATTAATCAATAAGTGTTCAATACAATTTGGTTTGTCAACCAATAATTGGGGACTAGCTACACATGTGGCCGCTTTAGCTAAACTATGAGCAACCTCATTTGCTTGCCTCCTAATAAACTCAACACTAGAGTTAACATAAAAAGCGTTAAAAAGTCTTCTACAATGTGAGATGATTTCTCCAAACTCGGTAACATCATGATTATTAGAATGGAAACCATCTATCACCAACTTCGAGTCAAGTTCAAAATTCACCGGTCCTAAGTTTAATTCATGAACCCAAGATAGCGCTGACAAGAAGCCAAGAGCTTCGCCGACACGAACATCACAAATTGGTGAGAATTGATCAAGCTTCGCTAACACATAAGCGCCTTTCTCATCTCGAATACAAACACCTATCCCAACTCTATTATTATGCGATGAAAATGAGGCATCAATATTACATTTCACTCGCCCATTGGCCGGCTTGGTCCATTTAATCTCAGTAGTCGTACGCTGCCCCATCACATCAGGTCTAGCCTGCTGCACAGCGCACCATTCATTAATCAAGGCAGCAGCTCGTGAAAAGACAAAGTTTTGTGCGTCAATCACATTGTTCCAAATACGGTTGTTCCTTTGCTTCCAAATACTCCAAATAACACATGCCATGAGTGAAGCATCCTCATTAGAGAGTTGTTGCTGCAAATCAAAGATTAAATTTGACGCTGCATAATTATTGTGCAGTGCTGCTATAACTTTATTTCCAAAACTGCACATACCCCAAACATTTCTGCTACTCGGACAATCAAAGAAAACGTGGCGGCTGTCTTCATCATGATCATTGCAAAGAGAACATACAGTTATGCAATTCACACCTCTACTCCGAAGGTTTACACGAGTTGGGACACACCGACGACAGATACGCCATAACAGATTTATAACTCGCGGCGGAGCTTTTAACTTCCAAATCAAATTCCAAGTGCCGTCCATCTTAAAATGGGATGTATCTAATAGTTCTTGCACACACAAACGATATGCACTTCTAACTGAGTACACACCGTTTTTCTCCATGCGCCAAATACGTTTGTCCTCCACCACATAATCGAACAAAGGAGTGTGTAAAACTTTATCTATACCACTAGAATCAAGTAGAGTAGTGAGAAGAGGAAGATTCCAACCCTTTGTATCAGGAAGAATCACATCTGCCACCACTAAATGACCTGCTAAAGACACTTCAGTTTGCTGCAGCTGCAAAGACGATGCATCAAATAACCAATTTTCATTAAGTAGTGGAATATTATTGCCACTTCCAATCGTCCATCGACTACCTGCTCTAAGTAAAAATTTGGAGTTACAAATACTCCTCCAGACAAAACTAGGATTGTGACCCACCTTTGATTCAAAGAACTCACAACCGGGAAAATATTTTGCTTTATAGAGTTTAGAAATCAAAATATCCGGATTTGACATAATACGCCAACCTTGCTTTCCCAACAGTGCTAGATTAAAAGCAGTGAGGTTTTTGAAACCCATCCCGCCATCATTTTTATGCATGGAAAGTTTATCCCATGACATCCAATGGATACCTTTGTTACGAGCTCATGAGTGACCCCACCAAAAAGAGTTCATCATTTTTTCAATTTCATCACATAGGGAAGAAGGAATAGTAAAAATACTCATAAAATAAGTTGGAATTGACTGAAGGACTGATTTGATAAGAACTTCACGCCCCGCTTTTGACAGACTTTTACTACTCCAGGAATTAATTTTCTTCCACACTCTATCCTTGATAAAGCTGAAGATAGCTTTTTTACTTCTTCCAATCATGGATGGCAACCCCAAGTATTTACCGGTACCGAGGACAGCATGAACCCCAAGACAATTAGCAATAGAATCTCGGACTCCTCCTAACACATTCCGGCTGCAGAAAATTTCAGATTTTTGAAAATTGATAGCTTGACCAGAAGCTGCCTCATAAGTTTCTAAAATGTTTTTCATTGCCTCTGCTTCGTTACTACTAGCTCGGAAAAATAAGAAACAATCATCTGCAAATAAAAGATGAGAAATGATAGGCGCATTACGACAAATTTTGATGCCATGAATATCACCTCGAGCCTCTGCCTTTCTAATCAGAGCTGACAATCCTTCTGCACAAATAATGAAAAGATACGGGGAAAGCGGATCTCCTTGTCGAAGTCCTCTACTCGGTGTGATAGGCCCTGCTACATTATTATTCACAAGAACAGAATAATCAACTGATTCTACACACATCATAATCCACCTAATCCACTGAGTACAAAATCCCATCTTTTGCATAACTCCACGTAAATAGTCCCACTCAATTCTATCATATGCTTTACTGATATCAAGTTTAAGTGCCACCTCACCAATCTTACCTTTTGTCTTCGTCTTCATATAATGCACCACTTCTATGGCTACCATCGCATTATCTAAAATAGAACGGTCGGGAACAAAAGCAGACTGGTTATTAGAAATGCACTTGCTCAAAATAGACTTCAACCTGTTTGCCAAAACTTTTGCTACTAATTTATAGATGACATTACAAAGAGAGATAGGTCGCCAGTCTTTCATAGATTGTTGAGAATCTCCTTTAGGAATTAGAGCAATATTTGTCAGATTCAGTGTTGAAGGAAAAACACCTGTCGTGAGCCACATACAACATTCATTGAAAATATCTTGCCCACAAATGTGCCAAAAGTGCTGGTAAAACCCCGGATTAAAACCATCAGGTCCGGGACATTTGTCTGGATGCATAGAAAACATAGCTTCTCTGAACTCTTCTAAGGTAAAAGGCTCAGTCAATAAAGTATTATCTTCAGACAGAATAGATTCATCAATAATGTTAACAACAGGCTCAATGGTACTATGTTGTTTGGTAAAAATATCAACAAAATAATCTCGAGCAACCTCACACAAGTCTGAATTATTTGTGATCAGATTACCTGATGAATCCAGCAAAGAGTTAATACGATTGACTTTCCGCCTAGACGTTGCAGCCGCATGGAAGAACTTTGTATTCAAGTCACCATCACGTAACCAATGTGTCTTCGCACGCTGACGCCAATAAGCATCTTCTTGTACTAGTAATTGAGACATACGCTGCCTCAAAGAATTAAAATAATTCACATTTTCAGAATTCACCTTACTCCGTACCTGTTCAATTTTCTTCCGGCAAGTGTCAATGTCACGTCTGAGGCGCTGAAAATGATTCTTGTTCCAAATTGTAAGGTCCGACGCACACATATCCAGCTTCTTCAATACTTGATGATCACCATAAGAGAGCCAACGATTAGAGACAAAATCACTGAAGTCTGGATCAACAAGCCAAGCATTCTCAAACTTGAAACGGGAACGAATTCTACTAATGCGATTTTCAGGTTCACGAACTAACAAAATGGGATAATGATCAGAGGCTGGAGCAGGCAAGTTCTCTAGAATAGCAGTAGGGAATTTTTGAAACCAAGCGTCATTGGCGAGTGCTCTATCAAGCCTCTCCTCCACTGCTCGAAAGGTACCAAGGCTCTTGAACCAAGTGAAGGGATAACCTTCCATATGAATATCTACTAACCCTGAATCCAAAACAGCGGATCGAAAACCATTTATTAGCCAGGGAGCTCTGTCATTCCTGCCTTTCTTCTCCGACGGTAAAAGAATGTCATTAAAGTCACCATGGATACACCAAGGGAGATTGGAGCTCTGTGATAGTTGTCTTAAGAAATTCCAAGAATCCCTTCTTCTACCACTACCGGGAAAACCATAGAAGCCAGTGAACCTCCAATTACCATTCATGTTATCCTCCACATCCACATCGACATGATTCGAAGAATAAGTAATGACAGAACAATGAAAAGAGGACCGCCACATAAGAGCTAATCCACCCCCTCTACCTTCACGATCAACATAGATGCAAGAGTCAAAACCCAACATACAACGCAATTCCTCCATTCTACTAGATATGGATATAGTTTCGCTTAAGAATAAGACATCCGGTTTATACACACGGACGAGGTACTTAAGACCAGGAACTGTACGCGGGTGACCTATTCCCCGACAGTTCCATCCAATGATACTCATTTGAACTTGAGAGCTTGTCTACTCATAGACACACCACAGTTACCAACCAGATATCTTGTTTCATGTTCAAGAGCCATAATATCCCCTTCAATTGCGACTATACTAAGCCAAACAGCTTATAAAATGAAATGGAAACACCATCAGCCAATTATATTAGATTCAACTTTCAAGCAGAGGAAAATCAGCAAGTTCTCAACAAAAGAGGAGAAAATTCCACCAACTAATAGTTTCCAGACGTAAGCAAATCAGAGATGAATTGGAGATTCCAATTATCAATTAAACTAAAAACAAACGACCACAACAGGAATCAACTTACTGATGAAAGGAAATCCTGCGGAATCGACGACAAACGCTCACAGGGGAACCCAATTGAAGCAACCCAGGAGCGACAACCATATAGCAAAATTAGATTTGAAAGGCATCATTATACCATGAGGCAGAAAGAGATGATTGAATCTTCCATACGGTGAAGAAATTTGAAGACTCGGTTATTGTTTCACACCATGAGAGTTCAGCGACAACCTTCAGATGGAGGATAGAAACATCATAGAGGAGACCTTTAGACGGAGGGTAGATCGGAAATCACCGTTATGTTGATCGGCGGCGGAGACCAACCGTTACGTTGTTGTTATGCAATGATATTAGCTTGTTTTTCTCAGTAAATAAACTGACACATTTTAATTTTTAAATATCAAGAAATGAAAAATGCAAAATTTAAACTCTGATCTCTCCGGTGTTATCACTAATATCAACCGAGTTATACTTACGACACATCAAACCACACTTAATATATAATATTATTCAAGTGGCTCAAAAATACTAAATGTTCAGCACATGCATGATAAGTTTTCTTGAAAACCTCATCAGCAAATGGTAGAAATTAATTGCACCCAATATATAGTTGATGTTTTCTCTTCGGGCCCCCGTGTTTCTTTTATACCCCCAAATATTTCAATTTTGCCCTTGATAAAAACTTCGGTTCGCAGAAACCGAATTTTTTTTAGTACAAATTCAGAGTAAAATTCGGTTTTTATAAACCGAAATTTGTTTTCAAGGCAAAAAAAAACTTCGGTTTCTATAAACCGAAGTTTTTTGCAAGGACAAAATTGGAAATTCAGGGGGTATAAAAGAAACACGGGGGCCCGAAGAGAAAATATCTATATAGTTCTTAGTTCTATTGCTTAGTGGACTAACTTATTAAAAATAATAGTGGGCTGATAAAAAATTGGTTACTGGACCCGAAACGAACATTTGTTTCAAATGAGAATGAGTTTTTTTTTTTTACTAAATGATTTTTTTAAAAAAATTTAATTAATACTATTTCCGTCCCTAATTATAAGACCGTATTTCAATTTCCCGAGTTTCAATTTCTACCAATATAATGATATAATAAAGTTAATTATTATCAAATTTACTAAATTACCCTAAATATTTATAATCATATTTCTAGTTTAATGATCATAATTGTCTTTCTGTTCATGGGGACATCGTGGTTGATAGTCTGTCTTGCACACTTTTGGTTTTGGGTAGTATCTCAAAACGTCTTAAAGAGAGCGACCTGATCTGCAATTCAACCCAGTAATTTCTTTAGTGCCATATTTTAAAAATCAATTTTTTAAATTAAAAAACAAATATAATGAGACTGAAAGAAGATAAAGGCCACCGGCGAAGCAAGACTAAAAATTAGGGTGAACTAATATAAATATAAATCGAAAATAGTCAAAAGGTAGACTACCACCATTTCAAAATATAACTATAAATGTATTATGCATATTATATTGAGGGTGTATCTAATACAAATATCTCAAAATAGTCAAAATGCAATAATTATCATTTTAAAATAAATTGTAAAATATATTTATGTTTCTTTAGTATAATAATTGTATTAAATAATAATTGTGAATTTTTTGGGGCAGCTCTGCCCCTAGTCAAAAGTATAAATTACAACTTAAAATTCACATATATTTAATAAAAGTCTTAAACTAAAGGGACATAAATATATTTTATAATATATTTTTTAAATTTATTTTTAAAAATGGTAATTTTTGGTCTACCTTTTGACTATTTTTGAGATATTCATATTATACTTTCAATATAATATGCATTTATAGCTATTTTTAAATGGTAATAGTCAATCGTTTGACTATTTTTTATTTAATTTTACCGTGACTTATCCCAATTTTTTAGTCTGACTCCGCCACTACAAATATACTCCACTAAAACACATAAAATTCGAGGTAAATTCTAATATGGATCGAAAATATAATGCAATTCAACCCAGTAATTTCTTTAGTGCCATATTTTAAAAATCAATTTTTTAAATTAAAAAACAAATATAATGAGACTGAAAGAAGATAAAGGCCACTGGCAAAGCTAGACTAAAAATTGGGGTGAACTAATATAAATATAAATCGAAAATAGTTAAAAGGTAGACTACTACCATTTCAAAATATAACTATAAATGCATTATGCATATTATATTGAGGGTGTGTCTAATACAAATATCTCAAAATGGTCAAAATGCAATAATTGTCATTTGAAAATAAATTATAAAATATATTTATGTTTCTTTAGTATAATAGTTGTGAATGTTTTGGGGCAGCTCTGCCCCTAGTCAAAAGTATAAATTACAACTTAAAATTCACAAATATTTAATAAAAGTCTTAAACTAAAGGGACATAAATATATTTTATAATATGTTTTTTAAATTTATTTTTAAAAAAGGTAATTTCTGGTCCACCTTTTGACTATTTTTGAGATATTCATATTATACTTTCAATATAATATGCATTTATAGCTATTTTTAAAATGGTAATAGTCAATCTTTTGACTATTTTTTATTTAATTTTACCTTGACTTATCCCAATTTTTTAGTCTAACTCCGCCACTACGAACATACTCCACTAAAACACATAAAATTCAGGGTAAATTCTAATATGGATCACTTCATCAAGTGGTTCGTGGTGGATTAGTTATGAATAATATTATAACGAATACGAAATTTACAAAATCCACCATTGAATTAGAAATTTATATCATATAAATCACCCGTAAAAAAAATTGAAAATAATTTGATATGTTATTGAGACCCATCAAGATTAACAGTTTATTAAATACCTTAAATCTTGACGGGTCTCGATAACATATATGATTTTTGATTTTTCTAAATTTTTTTATGGACGATCTATATGATATAAAATTTCAATCTAACGATAAATTTTGTAAAATTCATATTCGGTAAATCAGTTATCCACGATAGACCACTTACGAAGGTGGTCCACCTTAGCCTAAAATTCAGTGCTAAAAACTTTGACAGTCATATCATGTACTACATGTAGTATGAGATATGGACGTTGGCGGCTCAATCTTAGTGGGGCTAGTACTAGTAGATGAGTATCTTAAACACAGTGCCAATTAAAATCAAAGGAAAATATCTCTCACAAACTTGACTCTATTTATAGGACGCACACTTAAAACATAATCCCTCACAAGTCACAACACATACCATATAGATGATCAACCAAACAGTACCATTAAATCATTAATTCATTTATAAGCTTATAATATAAATAAGCTTATAAATTCATAATAGCTACATTCATTCATATTTATAATTTCAGTTGCAAAAAAACCAATTTCCTACTTCAATTGTCTTTAACATGAGTACTGCAGAAATTGCTCGAACAGTAGTCGGTATCATAGGTGAGTCGGTCATATTAATTTGCTATGTGATCAATTTTCATTAAAAACATGAATATGCACACACATACACGTGCTGTAACATAGTATTGTGTTTTCATTAATTTGGTTATAATTTTCACCTTATTGATTTGTCACTTTTCTATTTCTTTGACTTCAGGAAATGTCATCGCTGGATGCATGTTCTTGTCCCCATTGTAAGTTTATTTCTTCTTTCTTTGTATTAATTTCATTGTAAGAGTAAATATGAACATTCACGCTCACACTATATTCATGGACTGTGGAGTAACAGTTTTGGTTATTAATATTGAGGAGTAAAGTTCTGTTTGATTAAGCTTCCAAGAAAACATTTATGTTCTTTGATATGGAGCTTTTAATTTATATTGTTTTGAAATGTCAACGGGAGCGGGATGTGAGCGGAGAGCACTCCTCCGCTCCCCACCTAAAGGCCCCTATATCTTCTTCATTCTACAATCAGAAATAAACATATTTAAGGTCTCAAAGAGTGTTCTGGGAACACTCGTTAGCATTTGACATACCATATATATATATATATATATATATATATATATATATATATATATATATATATATATATATATATATATATATTTTAATAAATTGTTTGAAAAAAAAGATTAGCGCGGATGGAGATATATAGAGTCTATTTGTTTTAGCTTTAAAAAAATTGTATTTCAAAATTACAATTTTTTCAAAACGTTGTATTTCAAAAATGATTTTTATGAGATCCAAAACATACAGAGAAAAAATATTCAAAAAAAATAATTTTTATGAAAATCTATTTGAAATAACTTAAAAGTTAAGTGATTTTTTTTTTGAAATTTTGATATCCAAAAAAAAGTTTCGATAAAATGATCAAATACCTAAAATAATATTTTAAGAATTCCTTGATGGTTTAGCAGTTGAGGGGCGGTTGAAGGATGGGACATTTTTTCGAAAAACCCTGAACTATTCAAACCAAATTTTTATTTGAAACTTTTATAAAAAAAATTTAGTAAATTTTTTTATACAAAATTATGTAACACTATAAAATTAATTTTAAAAAAATCCAAAACAAACAGGCCCATAATCTTCATATCCAAATCACTCTTGCCTTCTTGTAAAAAAAAAAAAAAAATCACTCTTGCCTGCCTCTCTTGATTTGTCACTTTAATATAAATGATTAAATATGTTTTTAATCATGATAACATCTTGATATAGTCTTGTAAATACAATTTAGAGAATAATTTTGATGTGTTGAAGAGTAAATTCAAATATATAATTTTCTATTTCTTTATATTTAATGTATGAGAATCTCGTCAAATTTCATTATATAAAAATATAAGGATTTTACGAAGTGTATCTTAAAGTTTCATATTAATGTTTTTGGGTGGAATGAGTAGCTTAACTGGTTAAACTAGTTGAGCTAAGGGTCAAGAAGCAGGAGATCCATGCTTCAAGTCCGAGAAAAAACTAACATAACATTGTAATACTAACAACTAACATTGCTTATAAAAAAAAAATATTGACGTTTCTAAAAGTAGAATTTTTGCATTCAAAATAATATTTTAACAATTTTTTAATTTTTTTTAGCAGTGATGTAGTATAAAACTCATGAATAAGTTTTGTAAATCACATTTAAAACACATTTTTAAATTTTACTTAGTGATTAAATTATAGGATAACAAATTTTTTTGGTACATACATGATAACAATTTTACAAGATTTAGAACACATTTTTCTGAGATGTTAGAAGTAACAAGCACACAGTCCCCTTAACTTAGCTTAATACAAAACTGAAATTCCAACTCTAAACATTTCAATTATTTATTTTAATCATAAAATTCTATTCAATAAACTACTTAAAAATTAAAAAATTGGAAGTAAGAAACACACATGACAATTTCATGTCTTAATTTTTTTTATGCAATTTCATGTCTTAATTAATTAATTATAATAAATAATGCAATATAAATTTATGCAGGCCAACATTTGTTGGAATATGCAAAAAAGGATCAGTGGAACAGTTCTCAGCAGTACCATACCTAGCCACGTTAATGAACTGCATGGTTTGGACACTCTACGGACTACCAATGGTACACCCTCACAGCACACTGGTGGTTACCATCAACGGTGCAGGATGTGTGGTTGAGATCATTTATCTCACACTTTTCTTAATCTATTCTGACCGCAAAAAAAGACTCAAAGTCTTCCTTGGTTTACTATTGGAGCTTATTTTCATTTCCCTTCTTTCATTTGTTTCGTTGACTATGATCCACACCGTTAATAAACGTTCGGCTGTTGTTGGAACTATTTGTATGCTCTTCAATATTGGCATGTATGCTTCACCCTTATCCATCATGGTTAGTATATTTCACATGTTCAAAATAATTTGGTTAATATACACTCGAGTCTGCACTACTACTTGATAATTTGTGATATTTACGTACTCAACAACTAATAAAAACAAGCACAAATAAATTTTTATGTAGTACACATATAATTTTTTTTTAAAACTTAGTATCCGGTCTTAGGACCGACTGATCCAAATGGACCAATCCCACCGCCCACTTGTAGGGCCCATTTAAAGTAGGAGTTTTTTTGCCCTGAAGTGGTACACATATAATTAACTTTTATCTCACATGCATATGATTTGTTCTTATTGGTTGTTAGATATAAATATCCTTAAATTATCAAGAAATAATGTATTAATATTTATTGTTTTTTTTTTTACGGTAGTAATATTTATTGTTTTTAATGCCTTAATTATTTGATTTTAATTAATCTATGGTTGAATACAGAAAATGGTGATCAAGACTAAAAGCATTGAGTTTATGCCATTTTTCCTATCTTTGGCTTCATTTGGAAATGGCGTGTCTTGGACCATTTATGCTCTCATCCCTTTTGATCCATTCATTGCGGTAAGGAAACTAATTGTATATAATACCATGCTTAATTCTTAGCTTAAATATGTCAAAAAAAATGTCATTGTAAAATTATTTTTACCATGCAAATATGTCAAAAAATTTTTTTAAAAAAACTCTTAGCTTAAACCATACAATTATTTTTACCTATATAGTTTTTATAAGATGTTGCACAAATCGAAGTTGATTAAATTTTATACACCATCATCGTAAAAAAATTTATACTAGCGTTTACAAATTACAACCATCTTGATTTTAAAATAGTTATGGTTAAAGTCAAATTTACACTAGCGTTGACAAATAATCCAATGTCCTTTACTTAGCGCAAGTAAGATAAGATGAGAATCTGGATTTGCTGCTGTTGAACAATGATGCAGTTTCACGCGGTAATTAATCAAGATCGTTGGGTTGAGATCAGACAGTTCAAATTTAAAATTTAGTTTTATAAAGCAAAATGATCTCAGCCGTCGATCAGAGATCGGACGGCCTAGATCAGTTACAACATCCTGTTGTAATCTATTTCCGATAAGATGTATTTTTTTATCTTATAGCTAGGTGAAATGAATGAACATATTATACAACTACTCCCTTCGTCCGATAATATAGGCAAAAAAAATATTTTCACACTTATTAAGAAAAATAAAATATGATAATTTCAAGGTTGACTTTTTGTGTATTTGTTGAAATAAATTTTATGGGAAGATGTAAAATAGTTTTTATTGGTTATTGATTACGTGGAAAAGAAGAGAGAGAGAGTAAATTAAGTAAAAATTTATCTTAAAAATGATAAAAGTTAGTTTTTTTTTGTTTATAATATGAGACGGAGGGAGTATACGGTAAGAATATAATTAAGGTGCTACTTGAGGTTTTTGACTAATATCGTACTAAATGAATGATGATCAGATACCAAATGGGATTGGAACAATGTTTGCAGTGGTACAACTGATTCTATATGCAACATATTACAAGTCAACAAAAGAGCAAATAGCAGCAAGAAAGAATAGTAAAGGGGAGATGAATCTGTCAGAATTAGTGGTAGTTGGCATTAGTAATGGTACTGCTACTGTCCAAGACAACCCTAACATCAGCAAGATAACTACTGCTCCTCCCATTGCTAAATGACTATCAATGGCAATGATGTATCCTATTCCTCTGCCCAACCCATTGTTGCTTTTGGATTAATTCATGTAATCCTATTTTTATTTCTAGCTTAATTTGTCAGATTTTGGTTACTAAGTAGTGTTTAATTCAATATTGCTATAGATCAACACATAATAATGTATGTGTTGTTACTTGAACTCTCTGCCTTTTTCAATAAAATTTCCAATATGCTTTTGTTCTGTTTTTTCATAATTTGTCTCGGTTGAAAATTGAAAATTTTTATTCTCTCCAATATGGTTTTGTCCTTTTTTTTTCATACTCTCTATCTCATGTTTAAAATTTTTTAAGTTAGTCATTTTAGTCAAATTTATATTTAAATCGTTCAAGTTGACAACTTAAAAGGGTACCATGTAAAAGTTTTAGACAAAATTAACTCAACATTTAAGAGAAAGTTAGAGGATATTAACTAAAAATTTAAAAGAAATGACGAACTTATGTTGACATTAATAACGTAAGGGATCAATTTGAAACTTTTTAAGCATAGAAGATTATAACTCGAAACCTAAAATAAACGTAAAATACCAAATATTCAAACCTACTTTTTATCTGCGGATTTTGACACAATATTCGCATGAAGTCAGTTTCATGGGGACTTTCCTGCAGAATTTGGTGCCCAGATAAAATCTTCATGTGTAGTTATATCCTCAGCTAAAACTGCATATAAAATCTCAAGTAAATCTGCATCAAAATATCCAAATTCATCATTTTCTTACTCAATTGATAGGGATCACCTAGACTAATATTTCTTTGTAATTCATATTGAAAAAACTAATTATTAAATTTTGGCTCTATTATTTAAAAATCCAAGACACAATTTTATAATGAAAAATTAGTATCTGAATACAAAAACTTAATCAAATGGTAACTAGCCCTTAGTACTTTACTATCGGAGAACAAGCACACACACTTTGTGTTATTGAAGAAGAGGAAGAAATTTAGGAGAAAGAAAAAAGATTTTATTGATTAGTGAATATTGTGGAAAATTTACAAGAGATGTTTCTACACTTTATTCTAACTCCTACTTATAGAAAACAAAAGATAGGTGGTTAACTTGATAGACAAGTAACCAACTAACCAACTACTAACTAACAAGTTAGTTACAACCAACTAACTTGAAATGAAACTAACTTCTAAACTAGGTTTGAACAATTACAAAACAACATTCTCCCTTAATTTTCAAACCTATACAACAAGTTCAACATCATGATCTAAGTTGGAACACACCAAGTGAATTCCTTAAGTTCAAAAATCTGTCAATCTTCAAACTCTTAGTCATAATATATGCAACTTGTGAACCAGTAGCACAATGAATTACTTCCAAGCTACCTTGATTCACCTGCTCCCTCAAGAAGTGAAATCTGGCTTCTATATGTTTGCTTCTTCCATGCAGCACTGGATTTTTAGCTAAGTTTATTGCAGATTGATTATCAATTTGCAGTGTAATTGGCTTCTTCACATTGATCTTCAATTCCTTAAGCACTGAGTTAATCCATAGGGCTTGACATGCTGCATAAGAACCAGCAATATATTCTGCTTCACACGAGGAAAGTGCAACTACTGGTTGCTTCCTTGAACACCAAGCAACTGAAGCATTCAAATACTTGAAGAAATAGCCAGTGGTACTCCTTCTATCCACTTTATCACCACACCAATCAGCATCTGAATAGCAAATTATCTCTGATTTTGCATTCACTACTGACTTTGGAAAGAGAATTCCAAAATCTAGTGTGCCAGCTATGTACCTCAATATTCTCATAGCAACTTTCATATGAGATTGTCTAGGATCCTCCATAAATCTGCTAATCAAGCCAACTGCAAAGCATATGTCTGGCCTGCTATTGCACAAATATCTCAATGAACCAACAATCTTTTTGAACATTGTAGGATCCACTGCATCTTCACTTTCATTCTTTTCCAGCTTAAGATTTGTCTCCATTGGAGTTATAGCATAGGTATAATCAGACATATTGAATCTCTTCAAAATCTCACCAACATACTTTCTTTGATGTAGCATTAATCCTTTTGAAGTTTTCAAAAATTCAATTCCCAAGAAGTAAGAAATTTCTCCCAAATCTGTCATTTCAAATTCAGTCATCATGATAGTTTTGAACTTCTCAATCTTAGCTATGTCACTCCCAGTTACTAAGAGATCATCAACATACAAACATATCAGAATGATGCTTGAAGTTGACTTTTGTACATAAACTCCATATTCTGACTTGCATTTGCTGAAACCTTGTTTCACAAGGAATCCATCAATCCTTTTGTTCCAAGCTCTTGGAGCTTGCTTCAAACCATATAGGGCTTTCTTCAACCTGTATACCATGTTTTCTTTACCTTTTATCACAAAACCAGGAGGTTGAGTCACAAAAACTACTTCTTCTAATGGTCCATTTAGAAAAGCAGATTTGACATCTAGATGGTACATAGGCCAATCTCTTGCATTTGCTATAGCTACTACCAGCCTTACAGTCTCAATTCTAGCAACATGTGAGTAAACCTCTGAGTAATCCAGCCCTTCTCTTTGCAGAAAACCTCTTGCAACCAATCTTGCTTTGTGCTTTGCTATGGAACCATCTGGGTTGAGCTTCAATTTGAACACTCATTTTACTACTATTGCTTTCTTGCCTGATGGTAACTTGATTATCTCCCATGTATGATTCTTCTCAATGGCACATAGTTCTTCCTCCATAGCTTGCTTCCATTTCATGTTATTCAGAGCTTCAATATGATTAACAGGTTCTGCTCCTGCTAGCAGTGCAAAGTGTACCACATCACAATCTTGTAATCTGACTGGAGTTTTCCTTGCCCTTGATGATCTGGCTCTGGTTCCAACTTCTGATGCTTCAACATCTGATGCTTCTGATGCTTCAACATCTGCTGCTTCTGATGCTTCAACATCTGCTGCTTCTGATGCTTCATTTTTTTTTTTGAAGAAGCTAAATTAGCCCACCCAAATTGGCGCCAGAGAGAATCGAACCTCAGACCTCAAGAGGAGCACACTCCCAGGTCCCAAGCCAATACCAATGCACCAACCCAAGTGGGTTCTGATGCTACATCTTCAGTTAAGCTTATCACTGGCATGCTTGTACTACCGCCAGATATCCAATCCCAACTGTTTGCTTCATCAATAATGACATCTCTACTGTATATCGTTTTCTTTGTTGTTGGATTGTACAGTTTGTAAGCTCCAGTTACATGATAGCCCACTAGAATCATTGATTCACTTCTATCATCCAGCTTCTTTCTCTTGGCTTCTGGTACATGCTTGTAGCAGAATGCACCAAAAACTCTAAAGTGACTTACACTTGGCTTCTTGCCACTCCATACTTCTTCTGGTACTTTGTCTTTGAGTTTCTTTGTAGGGCATCTGTTTAACACATACACTGCAGTACTTACAGCTTCACCCCAGAATGACTTAGGCAGATTTCTATGCTTCACCATGCATCTAGCCATGTCAAGTATTGTTCTGTTCCTTCTCTCAGCCAAACCATTGTGCTGAGGTGTGTATGGAGCTGTGACTTCATGTTCAATGCCATTCTCTTTACAAAATGACTCAAACCTCCTTGAAGTATACTCACCTCCTCCATCAGTTCTGAGAATCTTAATTCTCTTGCTGCATTAATTCTCTACCAAAGCCTTGAATCTTTTGAACTCATCAAATGCCTCATCTTTTGACTGTATCAAGTAAACCCACATTTTTCTGCTGAATTCATCCACAAATGTTATGAAGTACCTGTTTCCACCAAGTGATTTCACATCAAATGGTCCACACACATCTGAGTGTACAACTTCCAAAACATTTGCAGATCTTAATGGTAAAGATTTTTTGAAAATGTTCCTGGTTTGCTTGCCTGCTAAGCAACCCTCACAAATCTTATCTTGCATTTGAATTTTGGGCAGTCCTGCTACCATTTCTTTGCTTGCTAACTGGTTCAGATATTTAAAATTCAAATGGCCAAATCTCAAGTGCCACAACCAATTTTGTTTATCTTCTGACACAACTTTCATGCATTATACTGTAGCATTGTTGATCACAGTTTTGAAAGTTCTATTCTTAGCCAAAGGTGACCTCAATACTAACATGTTTGCAGGATCATAGAGTTCAAAGTTTTCATTCTTTATACTAACTGAGAAGCCTTTCTCTATTAATTGACCAATACTAAGCAAGTTACAATCCATACCTGGTACAAACAAGATATTTTCAACTATGGCAGAACTACCATTCTTTCTCTTGATTACCATGTTTCCAGTGCCTTCTGCTTGTATGGACCTACCATCTGCTAGTTTCACTTTGCTTTTCTTTGTGTCATCAAATTTGATCAGCCAGTCTTTATGACCAGTCATATAATTGGAACACCCTGTGTCCAAGAACCATGCTCCACTAGAAATTTTATCTTCTGACATAGCAGCAGCCATGAAGGTTACAACACCTTTACCTTCATCTGAGTTTTCTTCCACCAAGTTTGCTTCATCATCACTGTCTTTTGCCTTCTTTGATCTGCATTCAGATGCATAATGACCCCACTTCTGGCAATTCTAATATTGAATGTGACTTTTATCCT
This sequence comes from Trifolium pratense, assembly GCF_020283565.1. Lineage (NCBI taxonomy): Eukaryota > Viridiplantae > Streptophyta > Magnoliopsida > Fabales > Fabaceae > Trifolium > Trifolium pratense. The sequence goes on from NC_060060.1 coordinate 70,817,044, forward strand.
TTTTCTTTGGATTCGAATTTAAGATGTTCCTCCTCCTTTCTTGAAGGATTCAGATTTTTCATCAAATTTCTGCTGGTTTTGTGAAGCATTCTTGGACTTATTCTTTCCTTTGTAGCCACCATTCTTCTTGAATGTTTGAGCTTTCAACGCTTGCATAAATTCTTTACACCCTTTCTCTCATTAATCATCAATTCATGTGCTTCTAAAGAACCAACCAAATCTTCTAATTTCATGTCTGCTACTATACCAGCTTCTTGGATAGCAACAATAAAATGATCAAAATTAGGGGTTAAGGTTCTCATTACCTTTTCAACAATCATCTTCTCAGAGATTTCTTCACCACAACTCTTCATGGTGTGAACCAGTGCTTGAACCTTTGATGCATAAGATCCAATCGATTCATTGTTGTCCATTTGCAGTAATTCATATTGCCTCCTCAATGATTGTAGTTTCACAGCTTTCACTTTTTCTCCACCATCATAATACTTCACCAAGATATCCCATGCTTCTTTAGATGTTTCAGCATGAGAGATCTTATCAAAATTTGCTGAATTCAGTGCAGCCTGAATTGCATACACTGCCTTGCAATCTTTCTTCTTCAAATCTTTGTGATTGTTTCTTGCCTCTGCATTTGCATTTGCAGGTAATGCTGCAACACCATTAATCACCACATCTAGTGTATCTTGAAATCCAAACAAAGATTTCATTTGCTTGTTCCATCGTTCCCAATTCTTTCCATCAAGAATTGGAAGATTGTTGGGTAAACCACCATTGCCACTTGCCATTGCCTCTGAATGTTGACAATCTCACCCAAGAACCTGAATCTTGTGATGCTACACAATGAACCAAAAGGCTCTAGATACTAGTTTGTTGGAGAACAAGCACACACACTTTGTGTTATTGAAGAAGAGGAAGGAGATTTAGGAGAAAGAAAAGAGATTTTATTGATTAGTGAATATTATTTACAAGAGATGTTTCTACACTTTATTCTAACTCCTACTTATAGAAAACAAAAGATAGGTGCACTACAAGAAAATATGGACTTTGCGACAGTTGAATTGTGACAACAAAGTCAAAACCGTTGCAATGTGTTTTTTTTTGGAATTTTGTGACAGTGTATATGACGGTTTGATCAACCGTCGCAGCTTTTGGTTCTAAAACCGTGAAACCATGTTTTAATTTAGCCCCATACAGATCTACTCAGACATACTCAAATCCTTCTTCACTTTTTGTTCTAAAAAAACCCTAAAATCCCTAAATCCCAATCTCTCTTGCGACAAATCCACGCTCCAAATCCTGTTCCCCATCATCGTTCCAATCCCACCAATCCCTAAATCTCCTTCATGTTTCAATCAACGAAGCTTCATCGTTCTGTTTCTATTCTCTCTCTCTCTCTCTCTCTCTCTCTCTCGTTATGTCTCCGACAACGACGGCAGCGTCCGCCACCCTTCAGGCAACATCCGGCAGCACAAGACACCATCTATTGTTTACACTTAAGGTTTGTTTTCCCTTCTTTCTTCTTCCCTTTCTTTGTTCTGGTTAGTTTTCTATTAGGTTGCACAACCTAAGCGTAGCCTAAGGGTTATCTATCTATATTTATTTTTATTTTTATATTATTATTATTATTATAAATCCTGAAAAGTTGAGCAATTGTTTAGGTTAATCTGCTCAACCAATGAAAAACATGTAATCTGTTCTAATTCTTTTAAGTAGGTTTCAAATAAATGTTTCTCTTTCTCATTTGTTTGATAATGAAGTTTTGATTGTTCAATTGTATAGATGTTTCCATTGATATATTTCTAAATGATGCTATAGAATGTTTTTCATCCTTGAACCTTAATTTTGTTTGTGTCGTATTTGACTTATTTTGTGTTTGTTTGAGTTGTGTTTCTTTGATTAGGTACACAGTGAAAGAAAATAGCATTTCTCGGTTCTATTAGTGTAAGTCACTTTATTTGATTGTTCCTTTCGATTGATTATTATGTATACTTGCAGCTTTGTAATATGTCCCTTATTATCTTATGGTTGAGACTAGCTAATTTCTTGTAACATTTTAAAAATCTCGTGGTTTTGTAGACTAACTAATGCCTGATAAGAAGTACAACACTTGGTGCATACAACTTTGTTTTACTTATTCCCACACTGCACAATTTGAGTATGATAAATTGACTTCAAATAAAATCAATCTAGCTCCTATATATTACCCCTCTAATTGTAACTAGTTTTGCCAAACAGAGTTTGTTAACTCTGAAACCTTTCAAATAGTGAATTGACTACAAAATAATAACTACTTTCACGTTTAAAAGATGATAGAGTAGGTTTTGATTAAAGAACTCTACTAGTGCAGCTCCTGCCCTTAATTAGTCTCTACTAGTACTGGTGATACAATAGGAGTGCCTAATTGATATTCATAAGTCATAGTTATTCCGAATTCGCTACGTGATATCAGTCGATTGATTCTTTGCTTCAATTTTCCACAAATTTATGGCACTGATGTCATACTACCTTTCTCAGTTACCATATCAGGATCCCCTCCAAATACTTGAGGCTGATATACAACAAGCTGCTGCAATTCCAAGAGCCAGAGGAGGGACTCTTATTAAAATGAAATTGGTTTGCAATGGATGGATTGTTCTTGTGTGAATGACATACACTCTTATTTTGTGTGAATAATTATGATAACTCTTTGTATTGGAGGCACATATCCATGCCACTTATGTAGCCTTTTATTTGTTGGTAATCGAGGTATATATATGCTATAAGTAATAGGTAATTAATAAGTAACTTATTGCAAGAGTGATTGTTTATACTTGCAAGAGTGATTGTTTATACTTCAGTTACCATAATACCATGGTATTATTCATCATGTTGTTTTATTTATCCTATGGAACAGATGCTATGCAATAACCATACATTTTGGGTGTTTAAAGATCCAAGTGGATCACATGGTGAGCTTTTTGGATTTGAGATTGATTTATGCAAGATTTATGGGACTTAACTTATGCAGGTTTCATTAGACTAGTTAAAATCTTGTTCTTTTTATTTTATCTTGTTTTGTTTTGAATTTGGTTTATGCAAAAAAAAAGTTCTATTAAAAAAAGCTGGAAAGATGTCTTTAGGTTGTAGGTTTGAATTTTACTCTTCAAATCTAATTTCAAATGGTTTTATGTTCTAATATTTTGGGACTGGTTTATGCAGGTTTCATTGGACTCTTTATATTGTAGTTTTGAATTTGGTTTATTGATGTTGATGGTTGCAGCAAATTGAATTGAGTAATGGAGCAATTGAAGGCATTAAGATTGAGTTCAGTAATTATAATACAGGTACCATTTTCTTGTATTATTGTAGTTATTTGGATTTGTTTTTCTTAGATTATTTCCTAGAAATTATGCTCACGTTAGCACAATTTACCCTCATTGTTCAATTTAAGATGTCATTATATGTCATATATAATTGTTTGATAAAACTCCAATTCATTAGAATATTGGCATTGCTGTTTTGTTTGAACTTGAGGATTGAAGATGGTTATTCTGATCATGAAAACATTGGTCAACTTAATGTGTTAGACTTATAGTATGTATCGAATCATTCCAGATTACATGTGCAGTTTAATTTGGCATATGTTAATGAGTTCATTTATCATTTATTTGATCTTCTTAGAAAAGAGATGCATTATGTTTTTTTTGAAGAAGCCAAAATGAAATATATTAACACAAACAGCCTCCTCAGCACAAGACGTGCCAAGGTAGACTAAAAAAGTTTACAATAGAGTCATAGAGATGCAATCACAATCAAATCATACAAGGCCCAAACACAATAATGGACTAGACCACCAGCTAGGGTAGTTCAAAGCTAACGTAAAACTCGTCGACTTCAACCACCTAAATGAAAAAAGCTTGATCTTATCCAACAAAAAATGAGGTGTGCCTGTTGAGCCTTTGAACAAACGATGATTTCTCTCTGTCCATATCACCCAAACACAAACTAGCCAGAGGAGCTGTAGAAAAGACCGTCGCGCTCGAGATACCCCTGCCGAAGCTGTAAACTGGACAAAATGATCACGCATTATGTTATGTTTGAAAATACCATTATCTTGTGGAATTATGCCATGAACTAAGTCAATTTGTACATCTCAGTTTCTTTTTTTAAGTATGCTAATATATATTTATGTTTTTCCAGGTAACCGAATAAGAAGAGTCAAGTGATGGTAGGCGTTTCCGAGTCTAGTTAACGCTAATTAAGGATTATGAAGCAACATCACATACTAGGGATATTTAGATATTTTTTAACTTATTTTGACGTAATGTTATGTTTAACCACTCTACTAATATTTATGTTTTAGGTTTTGAATGATTGAACTACATTAGTTTCTTTCGTTTGGAACTTCAAGTACTTGAATTAAATTTTGGATGTATGGATCTTGTCACTATTGAATGAATTATATAAATGAGATTTATTTATATTCGTATATTTTTGCATTTTAATTTCTTTACTCTTGTATGAATATTATAATTGTTCTTTAATAAGCCATCAAAATGAATATTTTTTTTTTTACAGTTAATATAAATTAGTTTAAATTAATATTATTTTTTTTAAAAAAAAAAAGAAGTTTGCAACGGTTTTGAAACCGTTGCAACATTTGCTACTAAATTTAGTGTTATATGGGGAAAAACATAGCGACGGTTTGAAACTGTTGTAACAACGGTTTTCAGAACTGTCGCAAAGTTCTCTTGCGACACACAAATCTGCAACGGTTTGCAAACCGTCGCAAATGTACAATTGCAACGGTTTCAACCGTTGCAAACTGCAATTTTAACCGTCGCAAAGTGCTTATTTTCTTGTAGTGGTGGTTAACTTGATAGACAAGTAACCAACTAACCAACTACTAACTAACAAGTTAGTTACAACCAACTAACTTGAAATGAAACTAACATCTAAACTAGGTTTGAACAATTTCAAAACAATATTTACATCTGTAAATTCATCAAGTATATAGAAAACAAATAACAAAATTACATATTTAACTTAGGTTACTTGAACAAGTACTTACGTTACTCTTTAGATTCTTCAAACAAAATAAATGTTGGTTAGGAGATCATTAACCAAATATAGTTTTATATATATAAATACGTAAATTATATACACTTTTTATTTTGCCATGAAAACTATATACAATTTTATTTAAGCCTTTGAAATACTAATGTCAATAACATTGAGACTAAGTTAATTTATAATGTGCTGCCTATTATCCCACGATGAGAAACATTTAACTTCAAGTCCTCACACTATTATCACGGGTAGTGATTGGCACCTACAAAATTATTATTGCCGTTGGTTTAGTTATTGTTGTTAAATTAATATGTATTTTTGAATGATAATTTTATATAAATCTTGACTATATTATAAAAAATTATTCAGAAAAGGAACTAAAAAATTGATTACTAAGTGGAAATTTTCATTACTTTTATTTTAATCTTTTGAAATTTCAAAAATTCTTTTTTTTTTAAAAAAAATCAATATTTAATTTTTCTCATTTTAAAAAATTCTTAAATCTGTAAATAATTTTTTGATAGTGTTATAAACATGTCTGAAAAAAGTTATTAAAAAATTTAAGAAAAAAATAAAGGGGCTAAAACTAAAACTATATGTATAAAAAAAATTGTTGTAGAAACAAAAATATGTCATTTGTTTTATAGAAAAAAATAAAATTTAATAATTTTGTAGGAAACTAAAACAAATAATTAAAAAATATTTATAGGAAAAAATAAAATTTAATGATTTAAAATTTTTTTATAGAAAAAACAACACCGTTTATTACCGCCGCAAAGAAGAAGTGAGCCAACACAGTGTAAAAGGGAAGAAGAGGAAGAACAAGTACGTTGTTGAAAAGTACCACCGTCAAGAAAAAGAAGATGAAAAACAAGTTCAACCGAAGAAACAAAAAATAACAGAGGAAAACAACAATAACGAACTTGTTGGTATCCCAATTGCTCCTCCAACTGAAAACAACAGCGAGAAACCAAGTGTTATATTTATTCTCGAAAAAGCTTCTTTGGAAGTTGCTAAAGTCGGCAAGGTACTTCAATTTTCTGGTTTTTTCTTTTCTTATATGGATTTAGGTCATGTTTGGATTCATTTGATTGAACTTGGGCCAGTTTTGATTGGCTTATTTTTTAGCTTATGAAAAATAGCTTATGCAACTAATTAAGCTTTTATATTAATTCATAAGTCTCACTAACGAAAATTGTATCATAATAAGCTGTTTTTTTATTTTTATAAACTACTTTGACAAGCTTATAATAATAATACATAAAAGCTTATTTATTTGCGTAAGTCAATGTTGATAGTGAAGAAATAAAGAGCTAGGACAGTTGCTTGTGCAACAAGCCAACTGTCATATTGAGTTAGTTAGTTAGTTTCTCAAGCAGTTTGGATTTGTTACAAGTTGTTAAGTTTGTTAGTAGCTTATTACACTTGTATATAAACATATCCATAGCCGTTGTATCATTTGAAGCAATAAAATTTTCTTCCTTTCTCTTGAGCTCTGCGTGCTTATTGCTTCTCTGCATAGTTAGGCTCATTCTGCCACTAACTCTGCTTCATCTTCTTCCTTTGTTGCATAACTTGTGCACATCAATGACAGAATACACTACTCTTTACAGTTAATCCAAACGGGCCCCTTATCTATCGACATAAACACTTGCCAGACTATCCGGAAGAGCTTTTGAAAACCGCTTATATCATGTACATAAGTGCTTAATTAGGTTGTTTATCCAAACACGGTCTTAATTCATGTAGTCTTTGTAAATGTTTTTACAATGTCAATTGTTGATTGTAATTGCTAAGTCATTAAAAACATCCGACTTTAATAATTTCTTCTGAAGTCATATGTATGATTGGTAGTGATTTGTTTCATGGGGTAAAATTTTACACCGATAATGTATCAAAATTAAACACTTGTTTTAGCAGAGAATGAAGGTGTAAAAATTCTGTTACATGAAATTATATTATGTTATGTATGTGATGCTTTGGTATTGTGATTAATGATGGAATTATGATGATGTTGAACTATGTGTCTACAGACTTACCAGCTTTTGAACTCGGATGACCATGCTGATTTCCTCCACAACCATAACAAGAATCCTAATGATTACAGACCTGACATTTGTCATCAGGTTGGTTCAAAAATGTTTTTATCAATTATATTCTCGCTATGTTTTGTTATTGAGTTTGATGTTTATGTTATATGCTTCTTGGTTGGTTTTATAATGGTTGGGCTCAAAATGATTAAATTCTGTTCTTTCCCAAGTTTAAATGTATTGACTTGTTTTACTTTCAGAGAATGTACAATGATGGCCTTGAATTTTGTAGTAATTATTTGGCTTAAATGTGATTTTCGTCTCCAAATTACCATGATTTTTGCTTTTAGGACTCCAAGTTTTTGTCTCATTTATGAAAATTTGTCAACTTTGATTCTGTAGCTAACTCTATGTTTTGATAGTTTCACATTAGATGAGATACGGCCTGAAAAAGTGTTTATAAGTGGGAGACATCCCTCGTCTTACAAGCTGGTTTTGTAGGATTGAGATAAAGCTCAACCTAAATTTTGAGATAGTATCAGAGTCTATCCAAGATTTTTTGGGCTCACTCGGCCACATGGGTCATGCTCTCTAGGTATCCAGTCTTGAGTATGAGAAGGTGTGTTGAGAATCTCACATTGGATGCGATTCTAAATTATTATGCTTAAATATGTTTTTCAGTCCTTATGTATACCATTTTCAACCTCCCAGCTTGATTCAGTGGGCTATCTAAAATATATAGAAGTGCCTGAAAAAATCTCTCACTTTACAAGTCAATTTTGTAGGATTGCGTTAGGTTTAACCCAAAATTTAGGACTCTCGGTTTAATTATAAGTCTAATCGTGTCTTACAACGATTTTCCTGATTTATTGTTATCAATTCGACATAGTGTACTATTGTTGGCATCTCCCTCAAAGGGCTCTATAGTAATTACTTGATTACTACAAGACCAAAATTGATACATTTTTAGAAGTTAAGGACAAAATTATTGTATAATATTTGGTAGTCAAGTAAAAATTATCATATTTTGAGGAATGAAAAGCATATTTAAGCATAATAATTTAGAATCTCATTTCATATAAAATGTTGTTTTCAGGCACTTCTACATATTTTAGATAGCCCACTGAATCAAGCTGGGAGGTTGAAAATGGTATACATAAGGACTGAAAAAGGCCTTCTCATAGAGGTTAAACCCTATGAACGTGCTCCGAGAACATTCAAACGGTTCGCTGGTGTCATGTGTAAGTTTTACTTTTACCTATTTGATTTGATTATTATGTTATCACTACTATCTTGTGTGTGCCTGCATTATTTTCTTTTTGTGAAGAAAATGAATAACCTCTTATTTCCTGCTCTTAAAACATTTCTTCCTTGCAGTGGAGCTGCTTCAGAAATCGAGTATATCTCCTGCTGGCAAGCAACTTCTCCGCACAATAAAATACCCCGTAACCCAATATTTGCCTATCAACTCGCGGATAGTAGGTTTGTTATTGTTGTCAATGCTTTTGAAACTGATTCCATACAGTGTTGTCAATCACGAATTGCAAAGATCAGCCGTTTGTTCACATTTTGCTATGCTATAGTGCTATAGCACTGCTATTTGAAAACACTTGGTACTAAATAGCGTATCATGGAACAATAAATGATTTATTCAAATTCCGCTATGCTATAGTGCTATCGTTGTTATTTGACAACCTTGATTTCATGAAGGCCACGTTTATTTCCTTTGTTTCTTCCTTTTTGTACTATAGAAGGATTCACAAATCTTGATGGTACACTCACTTGTGTGTTTCTCTTCTCTTTAAAAAGTATAATTAATTGCTCCCTTTGAATGACAGGTTTATCTTTTAGTTCAAAGAAGCTGGTAAATATGAAAGACTATTTGTCAACAATTCCAACCAATCTGGACCTTGTCTTTGTGATACTTATTAGCTCAATTTTTAAATTCTTATGCCTATTTATCTCAGTGGAGCAATGGAACATGGGAAGATTGAGACAGATTACACAGATGATTATATAGCTGGTATGTTATCCTTGTATTCACTTTTCCTTAAATTTGGGCCTCATTGGAGTAACTTATTTGAGGTTATCTACTGGTGTATAAACACTTGTGAGACTGTTTGGGAGAACTTATATAAATAGCTTATAGACTATTTGCAGCTTATTTCAATAAGTTCTATAGAATAGCTTATGAAATTAACTTATAGCTTATATGAAATCTTATTTTTTGGTCCCTCACTTGGGTTCTTGGACCCAAAAGTGGTGAAATGTCAAGTTTATATTCACATGACATAAAATATGCTTAGGTGAAATCATACAGGTGGATTTATAATATACAAGTTTTATGTTACATCAATAAAAACTTTGGCACATTACCACAAGTTGCAATTAAACCTCTTCGTTATAAAAGTAGCTTATACATAAGTGCTAAATTAAACTGTTTATCCAAACATGACCGAGATGTATTTGTTCAGAATGGAAAATAATTAGTGAGTTTCTTACTTCATTATGTTTCTTGATTGCAGTTTCTAGGTACCCTTTAAGTGATGCTGCTTCCTGTATTGCAAGGATTTGTAACTCCATTGAGGGAAAGTGGAACATATTGTGATTTAGCTTCTTCTGTTTATGCTGGATGGACAATATATTCTTTTGAAGAGCATATTTACTTTATGTAATATTTAGGGATATGTAGGTCTATGTGTCATATAGGGAATCAAAGTGTGAGCATTATTAGGTCGGTATGTTATTAAGTTTCTATTCTAACTTATCTCTATATTGTTCTACATTATAGGAACTCTTGTTCTCTAATTGCTATCAAAGCATTTTCTTTGAAATTTTTATGGTTTCAACTAAAAAAATACAAGTCAAGAATTGAAATCAAATAATTGTTGTAAAATCAATAATAAATCGATGATGGCGGTGGGTTGTTGAAAGAGGGATGTTGATACTCTTTACTATGGATGATCATATCCAAACCAATCCAAAAGAGTCTTTACTGGTGGTGTGTCATGCTTCCAAAAGAGATGTTTATTGCACAATAATCCATCGAAGGAGATGGGAAAGTGACGAAAAATTTACGGCGTTATTAATAAACTAGTGACCTAAAAAAAATAGGGCAGGTGTAACATTTTGGTTGGGAACAGCACCACAAGATGTATGTTACTACATCTAAGTTTTATCCTATATGCAAGGGGCAGGGGTTGAACCCCGACCATCTATTTATCCACCATAAGGGTGAAATTTTTAGCCACTAGACTACATGACAAAAAAAAATTTAAACATGTATGAAGTGCGACCTAAAAAAATTAAATTTGTTTTTGATCCCTAAAATATTTATCAAATTTTATTTTTAATCTCTATAAAAAAATGGCATGTTTTGCACCCTACAAAATTATTATGCACGTTGGTTTAGTCATTGTTCTTAAATTAATGTGTATTTTTGAATGATTATCTATATCTATATACTATATATATCTTATATACTATATATAAAGGAGAATACATGAGTTTTGGTGTGGACTTTTCATAATACCATCATTATCCTTAATTTTTATTTTTTTTAGCAGTAAAAATCTTTTATTAACAACCTTACCATAACATAAAGGCATGATTTTTTTTAGTAGCAAAATTTTTTAATAACAAACTCACCAAAACATTTTTCATTACCGTAGAAACAATTTTACATTACCGTAAACTCACCAAAACATAAGATATTTTTTTTACATAAGTTTGCATAATAGACACAGATAGGCGTGGGTCTGACTGCTAGTTTTACATACATGTTTAGAATATTATAAAAAATTCTTAAAAAAAGAACTAAAAATTTAATTTCTAAATGGAGATTTTCATTATTTTTATTTTTATCTTTTGAAATTTCAAAAAATCATATTTAATTTTTCTCATTTTAATTTTTTTTGAAATTTTGTAAATAAACTTTTGATAGTGTTATAAAAATTCCTAAAAAAAGTTATTAAATTTTTTTAAAAAAAAATAAAGGGGCTAAAACTATATGTATAAATAAATTTGTTTAGTCAATTTTTTTTAGAAACTAAAATATGTCATTTTTTTATAGAATAAAGTAAAATATAATAATTTTGTAGGAACTAAAGCACATACTTAAAATTATTTTTATGTCATTTTCAAAATTGTAAGGTTAGTTATGTGAGGAGACAAGCTAATCGAGTGACTTATGAATTAACTCAAACAGCTCGTTTATATATATGCCGGTCCCCAAATTATTTTGTCTTGTCCACATTGTATTGAAACTATTGTTATGAATGAAATGAATTAAGCTTCTTTCCGTCCAAAAAGAACAAAATAATTATAGGAAAAATATAAAATTTAATAATTTTGTAGGGAGTAAAATACCAAATACTCCTTAAATTTCAAAATTCGTCAAATACCCTCCTGAAATTTGGAAATAGGCAAATAACCCTCTTAAATTGTAAAACGTCAATCAAATTGTCACTGCTCCGCTTACTCCGTCTATTTTGACGAGGAAAAGAGAAAAAAAGATGGATGAGACAAGAATTGATAAATAGTATGATGTTGGTGATTGTGTTTCTTGTCTGGTTATGAATCTGATGACTCAAATTGGTCTATTGGGTGATTAGAACCTCTTGGTTATGATTTTGAAAACAATGATAATGATGATGATTCTGGTGATAATTGTTTTGGTCACCTGTTATTCACTTAGTTGCAAGGAGGTTGAAGACACAAATAATGTGTTTTTGAAGGATCAAAATAGACGGAGTAAACGAAGCATGAGACAATTTGATTGACATTATACAATTTCAGAACTATTTGCCTATATCCAAATTTCAGGGGTATTTAACAAATTTTGAAATTTCAGGGGGACATTTGACATTTCACTCATTTTTTTAGGGAACTAAGAACATTTTCAATAAGGATATTTAAGAGAGTTTCATAGATTAATGATATGATACCTTATTTTTTTTTTATCATTGGAGTTTCATGACATGACACATACGGTATCAAAATTGATGACACCGGTACCTTAACTAAGGTATCGTATCATCAATTTAATGTTATTATTAGCTTCCATATATGTCAAAATATTATTGTTGACATTCAATAACCAGATCTTCTTTTTCTTTTTTTTATTATAGGAAAATTTTATTTCTTTGTTGCCTTTCATTTTTCATTCAATTTCGTTTCTTCAACAATAGTGCAGAAAAGATGTCTTTGATGATATTTTATATTATTCTATTATATTTTTCATTATATATTTTCCGTCATGTTTATGCATTTTTCACCATTTTTTATTTATTGTCATGAATTTTTTATTATATTTAATTATTAATTAATTAATTTACGTATTTATTAAATAATTTTTATTTTTATTTAGATAAAATAAAAAAATAAATATAGAATGAACCACTTATTATTAATATATGATACTCAAAAAGTGATATCATCGTTGAACCAAAATATGTATGAGTTGCATAAATATTACATGGTCATTTTGTTAATAATATATGATAATGATAACCAAATTGGTATCAATAGATAAAAGAATAAACAACACCGTTTATTTTCGGCCAAGATGAAGTGAACCACCATCGTCGTCTCTGAAACCCAACTAGAACCCTAAACCAAACGAAAACGGCGCCATCACTTTTCACTCCTCCGATCAATTCGTCTACATTCCCAGGCAGGTAAATTTCGTTCTCGAATCATCACAATCAATTTTCTGTTTTTGCTTCTCCTATTTAATCTACTTTTGTTTGTCAGAAAATTAAATTAATTTATATTTACTTATTATTCACACGAACATTAAGAACCCTAAAAAATCTCGTTGGTTGTAGTGAGTGAACTTTGCGAGCTGAAATGACGAGAGCTTACAGTGTAAAGGGGAAGAAGAGGAAGAACAAGGACGTTGTTGAAAAGTACCACCGTGAAGATAAAGAAGTTGCAGATGAAGAACAAGTTCAACCAAAGAAACCAAATCTTCAGAAGGAAGAAGAACCAACACAAACACCAACACCAAAAATAACAGAGGAAAACAATAATAACGAACTTGTTGGTATCCCAATTGCTCCTCCAACTGAAAACAACAGTGAGAAACCAGGTGTTATATTTATTCTCGAAAAAGCTTCTTTGGAAGTCGCTAAAGTCGGCAAGGTACTTCAATTTTCTGCTCTATTTCTTTTGTAATATGGATTTAGGTCATGTTTGGATTCCATTGATCGAACTTATCTATTAATATAAACACTTGCCAGACTATCAGGTCGATAGTTTTAGAAAACTGCTTGCTTATATCATGTACATAAGCAGTGACGGAGCCAGGATTTTTCAATAGTGGGTGCACCAAATATATAAATTTGTAACATTAAATATATAATCTAAAAAATCTTTTTTTTATAGATAGATCCAATTTTATACTTTCACATTCATCAAGTGCTTAAAGTTAAAATTGGAATAAAAGATAAAAAGTTATAAACTATAAGCTCAAACGATACTTGAAATAACATAGAAAAAATTATAAGTATGAAAGAAAAGTTTTTTTTCCAAACACAATTTTATTTTATCAAACAAGCTTATGGGTCCATTTGGGATAACTTTTTTTTTAAGCTTATGCAAAACGACTTATTCAAATAAATAAGTTTTTATATGTTATTATAAGTTTTTTTTTTGTTGAAAACTTGGTATCCAGCTCAAGAACCGACTAATTCGAGAGAACCAATCTCACCGCCCATTGCGGGGGGTCCGTTTAAAGCTAGAGTTTTTTTTTAACTCTGTATATATGGACCAACCCACCGAAATTGGCACGAACTTGAGACCTTGAGAGGAGCAAACTCCAAGATCCTAAGCTATAACACCACTAGACCAACCCAAGTGAATATTATTATAAGGTTGTTAGTTTATGAAAAATAGCTTATAAAAATACAGTTTTCGCGTTAGTGAGAATTTATAAATTAACATAAAAAATTATTTATATAAATTGTTTTACATAAGCTCAAAAATAACTATTTCAAATGAACTCGAAATTATAAGATAGCTTATTTGTATTACCAAACAAATATTGATATTGCCTTGACAATGACTTGAATTGAGCCTAGTTACTTTTCAATTGATGATGGGTGAATGTGGGGGACTAGTTAAAATATCAACACTAAAAATTACTAATTGATGATGGGTGAATGTGGGGGAGTAGCATATAAAAAATTTTCCCAAAAAGTTTGTGCAGGCAAGTGCCCACATAACCCCCTGCCTGCCTCCGTCCCTGTACATAAGTGCTTAATTAGTTTGTTTATCCAAACACGGTCTTAATTCATGTAGTCATGGTAAAGGTTTTTACAATGTCAATTGTTGATCGTAATTGCTAAATCATTAAAAACATTTGACTTTGATCATAATGTATCAAAATTAAAAATATGTTTTAGCAGAGAATGGAGGTGTAAAAATTGTGTTACATTAAATTATATTATGTTATGTATGTGATGCGTTGGTATTGTGATTAATGATGAAATTATGATGATGTTGAACTATGTGTCTACAGACTTATCAGCTTTTGAACTCGGATGAGCATGCTAATTTCCTCCGCAGACAGAATAAGAATCCTAATCATTACAGACCCGACATTTGTCATCAGGTTGGTTAAAAAATGTTTTTATCAATTATATTCTCACTATGTTTTGTTTTTGAGTTTGATGTTTATGTTATATGCTTCTTGGTTGGTTTTAAAATGGTTGGCTCAAAATAATTAAAATCTGTTCTGTCCTAAGTTTAAATGTTATTACCTTGTTCTACTTTCAAAGAATGTACAATGATGGTCTTGAATTTTGTTGTAGTAATTTGGCTTGGATGTGATTTTAGTCTCCAAAGTACCATAATTTTTTGTCTCACTTATGAAAATGTGTCAACTTTGATTCTGTAGCATACTCTATGTTTTGAGAGTTCCACATTAGATGAGTTACGGCCTGAAAAAGTGTTAATAAGTGGGAGATAGTTTCAGAATCTATCAAAGATATCCTGTTTTGAGCATGCGTAGGTGTTTTGAGAATCTCACATTGCATGAGATATAGTTTGAAAAACTATTTATAAGTGGCAGACATCTCTCACTATACAATTTAGCTTTGTAGGGTTGTGTTAGGTTTAACCCAAAATTTAGGACTCTGCAGTCTAATTACAAGTCTAATTGTGTCTTGCAACAATTTTCCTGATCTATTGTTATCAATTCGGCATAGTGTACTATTGTTGGTATTTCCCTCAAACTAAGGGCTCTGTTCTTGATTGCTACAAGACCAAAATTGATACATTTTTAGAAGTTAAGGAGAAAAATATTGTATAATATTTCGGAGTCAAAAAATAATTATATCATATTTTCAGGAACGGAAAACATATTTAAGCATAATAATTTAGAATCTCATTTCATCTAAAATGATTTTTTTCAGGCACTTCTATCTATTTTAGATAGCCCACTGAATAAAGCTGGGAGGTTGAAAGTGGTATACATAAGGACTGAAAAAGGTGTTCTCATAGAGGTTAAACCCCATGTTCGTATTCCAAGAACATTCAAACGGTTTGCTGGTGTCATGTGTAAGTCTTACTTAGTTACCTATTTTATTTGATTATGTTTGATTTGATTGTGTGTGCCTGCATGATTTTCTTTTTGTGAAGAAAATTAATAATCTCTTGTTTCTTGCCCTTAAAATGAAAATTAATAATCTCTTATTTCTTGCTCTTGAAACATTTCTTTTTTGCAGTGGAACTGCTTCAGAAATTGAGTATACATGCTGCTGGCAAGCGTGAGAAACTTCTCCGCACAATAAAAAACCCCGTAACCCAATATTTGCCTATCAACTCGCGGAAAGCAGGTTTGTTATTGTTGTCCAATGCTTTTGAAGTTGATTCCATACAGTGTTGTCAATCACGGATTGCAAAGATTAGCAGTTTGTTCCCATTTTGCTACCCTATAGTGCTATAACACCGCTATTTTAAAACACTTTGTACTAAATAGTGTATCATGGAACACTAAATGATTTGTTCAAATTCTGCTATGCTACAGCGCTATCGTTGTTATTTGACAACCTTGATTTCATGAAGGCCGCGTGTTTATTTCCTTTGTTTCTTTCTTTTTGTACTATAGAAGGATTAACAAATCTTGATGTACACTTGTGTGTTTCTCTTCTCTTAAAAAAGTATAATTAATTGCTCCCTTTGAATGACAGGTTTATCTTTTAGTTCAGAGAAGCTGGTAAATATGAAAGACTATTTGTCAACAATTCCAAGCAATCTGGACCTTGTCTTTGTGGTACTTATTAGCTCAATTTTTAAATTTTTATGCCTATTTATCTCAGTGGATTTTAACTTTTGAATGATCTAATTTAAGGTAGGAGCAATGTCACATGGGAAGATTGAGACAGATTACACAGAGGATTATATAGCTGGTATGTTATCCTTGTATTCACTTTTCCTTAAATTTGGGTCTCATTGGAGTAACTTATTTGAGGTTATCTACCGGTATAAACACTTGTGAGACTGTTTGGGAGAACTTATAGAAATAGCTTATTAGACTATTTTCAACTTATCTCAATAAGTTCTATAGAATAGCTTATGAAATTAACTTATAGCTTGATATTTTTTGGGCCCTCACTTGGGTTCTTGGACCCAAAAGTGGTGAAATGAAATGTCAAGTTTATTATTCACATGACATACAAGTTTTATGTTACATCAATAAAAAATTTGGGCCCGTCTGGATTTGACTTATTTTTGAGCTTATGAAAACAGCTTATGCAAATAAATAAACTTTTATGTTAATTCATAAGTTTTCACTAACAAAAATTGTATTTTATAAGCTGTTTTCCCATAAACTACCTTGAAAAACTTATAATAATACATAAAAGCTTATTTATTTGCATAAGTTGTTTCAGATAAGCTCAAAAATAAGTCAATCCAAACAGGCTTATAGAAGTAAACTTATACGCAAACATTTATATGATAAACGCCAGATTAAACAGTTTATTTGTTCGACCGAAATGTATTTGTCCACAAAGGAAAATAACTATTGAGTTTCTAATAACTTTATTATGTTTCTTGATTGCAGTTTCTGGGTACCCTTTAAGTGCTGCTTACTGTATTGCAAGGATTTGTAATTCCATTGAGGGAAAGTGGAACATATTGTGATTTAGCTTCTTCTGTTTATGCTGGATGGACAATATATTTGTTTGAAGAGCATATTCACTTTATGTAATATTTACGGATAGGTAGGTCTATGTGTCATATAGGGAATCAAAGTGTGAGCACTAGGCCTTGAATATTTGTGGGTATGTTTTTAACTTTGTATTCTAACTTATCTCTATATTGTTCTACATCATAGGAACTCTTGTTCTCTAATTGCTATCAAAGCATTTTCTTTGAAATTTTTATGGTTTCAACGAAAATAATGCAGGATAAGAATTGAAAACAAATAATTGTTGTAAAATCAATAAGCGTCTTTTTGGATCGACGTTACATCGATCATGCGAAGTTTGTATATCTCAATGTGGTGAAACTTCATCTGCATAGTCTTCTAGTTCTCTAGTAACTTCGGTAGTAGTAGTGAGTCATCTCCTTCATCTTTGTCTCAACAACTTAGAAATGTTGCTCAACAACTTTACTATTGATTTCATCGAAATGAGCTTTACAATAGAGTTTACTATCTATAATAGTTGATGGTGGCATTTAGGGTGCACAAATGTTAAATTTGTGCACCATGCACAAGTTAGAGAAAATAAATTTTAACCATTAGATTAAAAAGAAACATTAATCTTTATTATAGTCTACCTACACTATATTTTTGTCACTTTGTCTTCAACTTCTCTTTTCACCATCCTGCTCTTTTCACCACCACCACCACCACCACCAAATTCAACAGCACCGATGGGCACCTCCACCACCAGTAAAATACTCAAAGAATATAATCAAACAGTTGAAACGCATGAATGAAGTGAAATGGGTTTGTGGGTGAAAGAGAATTCGACCCAACGACTGAATGAAACTCTGGTGAATCGGGCTCCGGTAGTGGAAGATCCGATCTGAAGGATTCCGGCGAGATCGAATTAGATTGGTTTTCTGATACGCTTTTACGCTATTTTTCCAACGTTGTGTAAAAAAAAAAAAATCAGATCTAAGAAATATGAAGAACTCAATATAAGGGAAGATGAAGGTGTAGCTATGCAGTACTCATCTTTTATGCCGGAGAGGAATTTTTCCTACTTATGGTGGATGAGTTACAGGAACTAAACCAAATTAAACCGAATTCATCCTACTTATGGTGGATGAATTAAACCGAATATCATCAATTTAATTAGTTAAAGGAATTTTTAATTTATTTTTTTTCCTACTTATGGTGGATGAGTTACAGGAACTACTCATGATTTATGTTTCAAAGTTCTTTTTCTTTAAACACTTCATTTGGAATGATGATGATAGCTAGCGATGATGATGATAGTTGGGAATTGTAGACATTGATGAGAATGTGCAGAGAAGAGGTGATGAAGAATCATATTTATTTATTTATTTTGAGTTTTTGTGGGTGTTAGATTTGATACTGACAGATCATGATAAAAATATGCTCTTTAGTAGATCTAATGGTCAAAAACAAATTGACCTATGTGGTGCACAAATTTGTGCATGGTACACAAATTTGTGATTTGTGCATGCTAAATGCCACCATAGTTGATGATCACATGTCTCATTCTAATAATTACTGCCAGCATGACAAAACTAAGAAGATGTATTGGATTGAGATTTTAAAAGACTTTTTTATGATACAAAAGTCTTATGGTATTTAATCAAGACTTTTACAAAAGTCAAATAAATCTTGTGGTATTCAATCAAGACAATTAAGATTTTTTTTTTCAGGGCAACAAAATCCGCTGGTATTCAATTAAGATTTCATACCACTTTTAAAATGTTTATTGGTATTCAAAAGTTTATGGATTTTGATAGATTCTTCTTTGGAATGGATTTTGACAGATTTTTTTGTTAAAAATACACACAAAACACTCCAACCCATGAGACTTTTTATAATCTTCCCAGACTTTTTTTTCTCTCTTCATCTTCTGCAGAACATGAATATTACCAAATTCTTTCTCATACGATCTATTCACAATCAATTTTTCCTTTGAATGACAGTCTATAGGCATACTAGTTATTGCTGACAATCGATTTCGTTTTTTTTTTTTTTTATAATTCATTGATTCATGATTTCACTTTTTATAAGCTACATGCATACTAGTTATTCATATGGTTTTTTCTTCATCGTTCATACATATATACCACTTTAAAAAAATCTGTAACATAATTTTACAACTTTGAAAAATTCTGTAACATAATTTTGTAACTTTTTGCAACAAAAAAAAATGATTATGCAACTATTCACTTTTTTTTTTATGATTCATGGTTGTTTTTTCATCAACCTATTAATTATTTTTTCAACGTTTATGCATCTTTTATTAATTTTTACATTTTTTTGTTTAATATCCATTTATTTGATATATTCATGATTGTTTGATTTTTTTAAGGAATGATTCTTTTTCATTGATTGATTCATTATTATTTTAGAAAATATTTATATTGAATTTATTGAGTAATTTAAATCTTAAAAGTCTATAAAGTAATTTGTAATCTCAAAAGTATGTGCTATAAAGTCTTACAAATTCCTGTATTAAGAATCTTGATTGTAGAAAGACTTTCAAAAAAATCTTTTAAAATCCCATAAAACCAATACAATCCCACAAAGTCATTTAAAATCTTCAAGACTTTTTTGGTTAAAATTGTCTTGTGAAATCTTAATCCAATACACCCCCCATTTTCACTCAGAGTTTTGCACATTTTTATTGTGCTTAAATCCATTTGACATGTGTACAACCACCGGTGAATAGAGTTGCTGTAGTATATCTATATAATCCCTCCGTCCCCAAATACGCGACTTGTTTTGACCATTGCACGTATGCCAATGTACAATTTTGATCACTAATATCTTTAATTATCTATTATTAAAAATTATAAATAAATAATAAATACTAAAAAATTATAAAATAAGTGATGTGTACACGTGAGGACCAGTTAAATACTCAAAAATGAGTAACTCCATTATGGATGTTCTTATATGCTAATATTTGCATCTATATATTATTAAAAAAAAATATAGTCAAAACAAGATAAATAAATAATACAATTTAGTAAAAGTAGCTCTTATAAAAATGGACTGAGGGAGTACATAGAAATCTAACAAACTCCATTGAAAACAACATATTTATTGTAAAATCAGTAAGCATTGAAAAAAGCTATAATGGGATCATAAATGACTTGTTTAGCATCGACATCCACACCAAAATCAAGATGTGCATAATCTTCCTTGATCAATATCACAAGCTTGTTAGGATCATGGTCATTGAGGGCATTAAGTTTCACCGGTTCAATAATAGTTGAACAAGTTGACCCATAAATCGAAGGTCACACCG
This sequence comes from Trifolium pratense, assembly GCF_020283565.1. NCBI lineage: Eukaryota > Viridiplantae > Streptophyta > Magnoliopsida > Fabales > Fabaceae > Trifolium > Trifolium pratense. Next base: position 70,837,595 of record NC_060060.1, read on the forward strand.
ATTCAACCTCCCGTCCAATTTTTAAAACATTGATTGCAGCCTAACTATATATGTAGAAATCCAACATACTCCATTAAAAACAAAATAATTGTTCTGAAACCAATGAGCTTTGAAAAAAGCTATCATGGGATCATAAATGACTTGTTTAGCATTGACATCCACACCAAAATCAAGATGTGCATAATCCTCCTTGATCAATTCCACAAGCTTGTTAGGATCATGATTATTGAGGTCATTGAGCAAAAGGTTCACATCTTGTACATCAGACAAAATATCTTGCCCTCCAACACCTAGAAAAAGAGGGAATTCACTTGGAATTTTGGCCATGTCATAAGTTGGAGGAACCACTTGTCCGTAGTGTAGTACATTTTGTGCTTGATCACCATAATCATACTTTGCAATTTGTCCTGTTCTGATCACTTCTCAGAGTTTATAATACACGAGTGAGTCAATAAAAAATTATTAGTCCTAATAAAAAATGCATAAAAATCTAGACAAAAAAAGCATAAAAATAAGGTGATATTGAGATTATATTGATTTTTATACACAAACGTTACTATAATGAGATGTATTATATTATACTGGCTGTGTATAGAAATTAAATAATATTTAGTCACAACAAAAAAAAGTAAGAAAATGTTGCTTCTTAGACGACTTACTTTGCGAAAAATGGATCAAGTTCTTTATTGATGTTGGTTGTGGTTCGTGATTAAGATAATAACCCAACCTAAAAGAATTCACGCAACAGTTCGGACATGTGATAATCAAAATAAAATAAATAATTGTTGTAATAATTTTGATACATAAGATTGAAGTGAAATTTCCTTATCATTTTATCAATAACATGTAAAGTACCTGTCAACAATAACAATAAACTTGTGAAGTTGATGTTTAGAGTGTTGTAGATGTCATAAACAAATTTTGCCGCAACATTCCTACCATTTAGAAAAAAATTGATATGTTAGTTTTACTTACCTTTTTGCACTCAAACATTCTAACAAAGATATAGTAAAAATATAGATGAAAGGTTTATTTACTATTACATATTAGGAATGAATACATGGATGCCTAACTAGTATATAACCTATTATATTCAAAGAAGGTATTGAGCCGAGCCTGCTTGTTACTAATATTTACCTTATGTTCATCACATGTGTAAGTTTGTGTCTTTACCATATTGTTGCATTTACCATATTGATAAAATGAGATGATGTGCTGAAAATTCTTTTGTGTGTTAAGTGTTTTTCTTATATGCTACACAGTAGTAGTTAGTTTTATCACACAATGGAGAAGAATAATGAAATTTTAGAATCTGGTTTAGTTTTATCTCAATGGAGAAGAATAATGAAACATAACCAGATTCTAAAAACGGCCAACACAGTAGTAGTTAGTTTTATCTCAATACTCTTACTTTGCTTTATTACAACAACACAGGGAAGAAAAACACATAACACAACAAAAGAATTTTCAGTATCCTCTCTAGTTATCAATGATAGTATGTGCAAGAATATGATAGAAACACAAGATATATTACACATGTGAAAAACATAAAGGAAATATATTAGTAACATTTCTTTAACATAATGTATTTTTTTAAATCATACTTACAATGTGTTCATTGAGTCTGTATCATAAATATCATACATTGTTATATATATATATATATTAAAATTTTCTTTTTCCACCCCCTATATTTCTTCCAAGCCCCTTGAAATTCCAATTTTATCCTCATAAATATTTTTCGGAAAACGTTTTCCAAAATTCTTATTTTTTCGGAATCTATTTTTCGAAATAGTCTTAAATGTAGTTTTCAGATTTATTTTTTCCATTTGCATTCCAGATTCTATTTTCCAAAAATATAACTACTTCGGAAAACGTTTTCCGATATGAATTCCTTTTGTAGGGATGATCATTTAGTACTACGTTATTTTGTCTACTTTTGGGGTAAGGTTTAGCCCTATGCATGTACATATCTTCCTATTTTTATTTATATTAATATTTGATATAGGTATAACACAAGAGAGTTTAGGTGTGCAAACTTATTTGAAATATTTACTCAATCTTTGATGCATAAATGCTCTTAATTTATATAAAAAATAATATACTTTCATCCCAAAATATAAGAACTCATTGACCATTGCACGTATGTCAATAGATAATTTTGATTAAAAATATCTTTAATTGTGTATTAGTAAAAATTATAAAAATTTGATATTTTGATAATATTCATCTGGAAAAGAAAATTATTATATTTCACTTTTCTTAATAAGTGTGAAAATATTTTTTTGGCTTATAATATGAGAGTAAAAGTTTTCCAATAAGGTGTGAGACAGTAACGAAAAAATATGACAATTTTCCTTACTGTCTCACACCTTATCTTTAAATCACATACTATTAAATAAACGAGTACATTACGGCGGAAAAGAAAACTAAAACTAAAAGAACAACTAAAAAGGAACTAGCATGACAATAGACGATCCAAGCGTAGCCTTGATCATCAACTTCCTTCACACGCTAGTAATTCTTAACATGTCACCTATAAAAATACTTCCTCCGTTTCATATTATAAAAAAAAAAAATACTTTTTCATGTTCCAAATTATAAAAAAAAATTAATTTTATCATTTTTAAGATTTTTTTTTTGGTACATCATTTTTAAGATTTACTTTTACTTATTTTCATTAAATTAATTACAAATTTAATTTAATTTAATCTCTCTATTCTTTTCCTCATAATCAATAACCAACAAATTTTTTTTTTACATCTTCCCCTGAAACTTATTTCAAGGAAAACCAAAAAAAGTCATATTTCAAATTATCATATTTTAATTTTCTTAATAAATGTGAAAATATTTTTTTGGCTTATAATATGAGAGTAAAAGTCTTCCACCTTCTTTTCGCTGATGATTGCTTCTTGTTTTGCAGGTCAACAGTAGCAGAAACTAATCATCTGATGAGTATACTAAAGACTTATGAGGAAGCGTCAGGGCAAGAAATTAACTTGGCAAAGTCGGAGGTTTTCTTTAGTAGGAATCTGAGTATAGAGGACCAGCAAGATCTTTCAAATATTATGGGAGTCAGACACGTACTCGGAACCGAAAACTATCTAGGTCTCCCTTCTATGATAGGCAGAAAGAAGAAGGATGTTTTTGCTTTCATCAAGGACAGAATTTGGAAGCGTATAAACTCGTGGAGAGGGAGAGCTTTGTCACGAGCAGGAAAGGAAGTGATGATTAAATCAGTGTTACAAGCAATCCCGACCTATGTTATGAGTGTTTATCTTCTTCCGGAGTCCACGGTCAAGGACATTGAGAGGATGCTGAATTCATTTTGGTGGGGAGGTGGAGCTAATAACAAAGGAATTAGGTGGTTAGCTTGGGACCGTATGACATATCCTAAGACTCAAGGTGGCTTGGGGTTCCGCGACATACATATGTTCAATTTGGCGATGATAGCTAAGCAAGGCTGGGACATTATGACAAAACCTCATACACTTGTGTCTAGACTCTACAAAGCAAGGTACTTTCCGAATTCATCTTTATTTGAGTCAAAAATTGGTCATAACCCGAGCTATGCTTGGAGAGGTATTTGGAAAGCTCGGGAAATTCTTATGAATGGTTGTAGGTGGAGTATTGGAAGTGGAACTAGCATCAAGATCATGAGTGAACCATGGTTGAGAGGACAAGGCAGTGTGTGGCTTCCTTCACCTCAAATTCAAGGTGTGCATAATTTTACTACTAATGACCTTATGATTCCTAATATGAAGGTGTGGAATAAGGAAAAAATTGAGTCCATCTTTCCTATGCATATTGCTAATTGTATTCTTGAGACTCCCTTACTTGACATTATTGAGAATGATAAGCTAATTTGGGCTGATGACATGCATGGCCAATATAGTGTTAAAAGTGGATATAAATTATTGTTGACTGGTACAGGTAAAGTAGACGTTGGCTCCCAGCAAAAAGATTGGAGCAGCCTTTGGTCAATCCTTGCTCCACCAAAAGCTAAACATCTTCTATGGAGGATAGTTAAAGGATGTTTACCTACCTGTATGAGATTACAAGAAAGACGTGTTCCTTGTTCGCTATTATGTCCACTTTGTAATCAACATAATGAAGACGATTGGCATGTGTTTTTCGGGTGTGCAACCAGTCATCAAGCTCGGCAGGCAGTAGGACTAGAACAGATCATCACGCCAAGATTGCAGCAGTTCTGCAGTGTAGCAGACATGATTTTTTGCATCTGTTTGACAGAAAACAAAGAAACAGCAGGTACTTTCGCAATGTTGGTATGGATACTTTGGAATAATAGGAATAATTGTGTTTGGAATGATAATAATGAACCGGGAACAAGCTTAGGAGTTAAGACTCGACACCTATGGAATGAGTGGTTCTCGGTTGCACAGGTACAGCAGAATAGGAGTCAAATTGCACAACAGCAGCAGGATACACGTTGGCAAAAACCAGTCCAAGGATGGTACAAGTGCAATGTTGATGCGGCTTTTCACAAAGAGCGAAACAGGTCCAGGTTTGGTTGGTGTCTTCGTGATGATGAGGGACGCTTTGTTATGGCTGAAACAACGTGGTTGAATGGGAACTGCTCCATTATAGAAGGAGAATCCATAGCCTTAATTGAAGCATTGAAAGTATTGGAACAAAGAGGCATATCTCATGTTATATTTGAGACGGATTCCAAAAGTGTGGTGGATGCAATTCATAATTTACGCAGCGGTAGCTCTGAGTTTAGTTCTATTATTTGCCTTATTAAAAATAGTCTCTTATGTAATCCAAACTTTAAGGTCAAGTTTATTAAGTGGCAAGCGAACATGGTTGCTCACACACTTGCTAGGGCGGCCATTTCTTGGTCTAGTCGTTGTACCTTTGAGTCGATACCTACTTGTATTCTTCCTTTATTGAATAATGAAATGAGATATTGTTTGTCAAAAAAAAAAAAGTCTTCCAATAAGGTGTGAGACAATAAAGAAAATTACATCCATTGGGATAACGGGAGCGATTAAGTATTGATTGCAGACTTTCATCCTTATAATTTTCATTCCTTTGGATACTACTCCCTTCGTCTCTTATTATAGGAGCCTTTTACAAAAATCACAGATATTGAGTAAAGTTGTTGGACTAATAAATTTGTTTGAAATGTGTGTGACTAATAAAGTTGTTGGCTTTCAAGTCTAATTCACTTGTGCCTTGGATGATAAGAAACAGATGGCAGAATTGTAAGTTGTTGGCTAGAAGAATGAATTTAATTATCACTCATATCTATAGGGAAGGGAATGTTATTGCTGATAGCCTTGCAAATTTGGGTCTTAACACTGATAATGCCTTGTTTTTTTGGGAACCTCCTAGTTGTATAGTTAATAGCCTGAATAGGAACAAACTTGGAATACCAAACTTTATGTTCAAATCTTACTAAGAGGGTTTGGTTCGGCCCCCCTCTTAATCTTTTGTATTTTTCTTTCTTTATCAATGGAGTTTTGTGGTTGTAGCACCCTATCTACACCACCTTTTGTTTATAAAAAAAAAATTACTAGAATATCCTTCGTCTTATATGCATTTATTATTGATGATATGATAAGGGGTATATTTGGAAAAATGTAATAAATGCACCTAAAAATGTATGTTGAGGGTCTTATATTTAAAGAATAGATTTTTTTAAGAAATGATCTTTAAATTAGGGACGGAGAGAGTAGTAAGTTTTTATTTTTTTTGGAATAGAGCAGTAAGTTTTTAATGTGACAATAAACAATTGTTCAGAACATCAATAGAAATAAGCGAAGAAATAGGTAAATGAACATGGTAATGAAAAAAAGATGGAGATCCTTCCCCATATTTAATGCATCATAAGTCATATAAGGTGCCTCAGGCGTTAACTTAATGAAAGAATTTTTTTTTGGTACATAGAAATTCAAAAACTTTACCAAATTTAAAAAAAGGTTTGTCTAATACGTGAAATATTGCAAAGCAACCAACAAATAATAATTTTTTATTGAAAAATAACAATTAAAATATTTATTAAAAAATTATACATTTAATATAAAATCCACATCTTAATTAGGGACGGAGATAGTAAGTTTTTAATATGATAATAAACAAAGGGTCATGCTAAACAGTGCCCCTGGGGCACTAGTTAAGCATACTAAAAAAGGAAACAAATGATAAAGTTAATGATGAGAGAGAATAACTTTTCACATCATTAAAACATTGAATGCACAATTTACGAGATAAAACTTCTATATTTGTATCCTTAATTAGTGTCCCGGTGCCAACTTGACTACCCATTCTCATGAAATGGGTAATGTAGCCCATCCTAAATGTATTAGATATATTGGTTGAAAAAATATCATTTATAATATAATTAAAATATGAATAGTTTTCAATAATGACAATACAACTTTTAATAATTGTAGATTGACCCCATATTAAATTTCACAGTATTTCTCGTGCTATTCATCTTCTTTCTTCCACCTTCCTCTTCTTCTTCCATCTTCTCCGACGACGGCGACGGCGAAGACCACCGCCACCACGGTTTACAAATTTTCTGTCATTCTTTTCCATCTTTTTCTACCTTCCACCTTCTTCGTCTTCTATCTTCTCCGGCTCAGCTTTTCCCTCCGTTCAGATTACAAACCATTGTTCCTTCTCTCCCTCCTTTCGTTGCTATTCTCTCTTATTTGATCCAAATTGAAAACCCTATTCATTTTTTTTTTATAAACCAAAACCCTATTCCTTAATATTAGATTCAAAACCATATGGAGAGAACCCTAACTTTTGTTTACCCCAAATTTCGTAACATGACGAGAACCCATCTTTACAAATTTAGTCTATAACAAACAAGAAGACAATTTATTCTCTTCTCCAGTCGCTGGGTAATTTTGTTGAGGTTAGAAGATTTCAATTGAATTATGAATTGATTTATTATTAGATGCTTTGTAATTGAATTGAGTTATTGTTGATTTGTTGTTGTTAGGAACATTGAATTTAATTGAGAATATTGTTAATTGATGTTGTCTTTTATATAGTTTCCTCATTATATTACAATTTAGATTTATATTCAAAGAAATGTATTGTCCTTTATAATGTGTTTGGAACTTGCTGCCTACCTTATGAGATATAGGGGATGAATGGTTTGTAATTTGTGAGGGTTCTCTTCATGAAAGCTTTAACTGTAATGGACATGAATATGAAAATGGATTGGTTTGGTTTGGTTTGGCAGGGTTAAATTCAAAGAGCTCTGGTTCAGCTGGAAATGATTTGAGAAGTACAAATAGTAATTTATTAGTGTAAAAAATTCAAGCAGCTCTGGTTCACCTTCCTGTCGATCATCGGCTGCTTGTTCAAAATCTTACCGCTCAGGTATTAATTGGTTACTAAACACCCTAGTTACACTTGGTTATTTATTAGTGTAAAAAATGATTATTCTGCTCATGTTTTTTTAAATGATTATATTTATGCTTGTTACCTTGTAATCAATCTTGTTTATTGTCAAAATTGATGAAAGCTATTTATACAAAACGGGAATTTCAAATCCTTCTGAAAAGAGTTTTGGTAGTAAAATTTACAATTTGAAGTATTTACTGTTTCCTTCAAAGACTAGGTTGTGTGATGTTGTGTCAGTACCCCCTATCCTGATTCAGTAAATGACATTACACAAGTAATATAATTGCAAGTTTTTTTCAATTGCAGGTTTTCAACAATGGTTTTGTACCAGCCTCAGCACAAGCTACTTTCCCATATATATTTGCAGTCAGCAAGTTGTTGCAGGTATGCCGTTACTTTGAAGGCAACTGCTTTTAGTTTTTGAATGAATGAAAACATAAGAGAGCACTTCTATACTCATGATCTCATAACGTGTAATGATATTTATGAATGCAGCCTGGTAGTTTTGATCTTGTTGGTACTATTATATACGAAATAGACGAGCATCCATACCAAAGCACCTTCTTTAACGGCACTGTTGAAGTTGTTGAATATGTTGGTATTCTTAGCATCGAATCTGTTTTTCTTGTTACTCTTGGAATTGCCCTCCTTTTCCTCCTAGGGCTATGGATTCATGGTCACGTTCAAAACCTATCTAAGGTACTAATGTCTATATTTTTCTAGATAATGCGCTATTATTGAACCATCTTCACATTTAGAGTTTGCTAATTTTACTCATGTCATAATGGTTTGTTTGGTTTATGAAAATGTTGGTTTGGTTTATGAAATGATTGCAGGATTATAACGCAAAGCTTTCTGATTTCGGGTTGGCAAAGGATGGTCCAACAGGTGACAAAAGCCACTTCTCTACCCGAGTAATGGGCACCTATTGATACGCAGCTCCTGAATATCTAGCCACATGTATATTTGAGTTCATGTTGTCAAACCATATATGTTTTTCGATTCTCCTTTTATAATTTTGTTAACTTATTCTCGGTTCAGCTTAGTAGCATTTCAGTTAATAGCAAAAAAATCATTGTTACCGCAGGTCATCTTACTACTAAGAGCGATGTTTATAGTTATGGAGTTGTCCTGCTGGAAATGTTATATGGTAAGAGGGCAGTTGACAAGAATATACCATCTCGACAACACAACTTGGTGGAATAGGCTAAACCGTATCTCGCTAACAAATGTAAGGTTTTCAGTGTGTTAGATAGCCGACTCAAAGGACAGTACTCATCAGAGCATCTCTACGAGGTTAAAGAAAGCTTTTAGTTTCATTGGTGTAGCTGGTGCATGCAGGAGGTTAAAGAAAGTTCATGTAAAGTTGTGTGCAACTTGATAACATTGATTAATACAGTGATGTCATTTGCATTATTTGTATGGAAGCACTATGACAAAAACTTAGAATTCATTATGCGTACACATTTGTAATACAAATTTTATGGTTTGAATTATAATATGTATTTTTCGTTTCATATCTATTAATTTTTTTTAGTATTTACCCAAATCGTCAATGTGATACAAAATGTTCCTCGGGTCTTATAAGTATTCAATCTTAAGTTTCTTAAAGGTGTACGGTAAATGAGCCTCAGAGAGTAACCAAATCAAGCATGTTAAGTCCTCTTTCTTGAAAAAAACCAATCAAACCTGTGATGTTTTCATGTCCTAGTGGAACCAATTTTGCTTCTTTGGCTAATGAAATCACAAACAATAATTTATTCTTATATTTTCACACAAGTTGTGCTAAAAACAGTACTCGAAAACAAGTCTGGTATATGGGATCCTCAAATACAATAACGAGAGCCCTCCCCCTATTCAAATGCTCCAAATTATATCAAGCAAAAAATCCTAAGCTAACCAAACAAAAAGCAACATCGCTACAATCAGCTGGATAACAAACACAGAATATGCGGCCAGTCACTACAACAAAAACTAAACTCCCAAATACAAAGGAGACAAAACAGATGAGCACGACCTTAAATGTAAGCGAAATAGGACTGATTCTGATCCAAACAGATGAGCACGACCTTAAATGCTACCTCTCAGGCCTTAGAAGCTTTATCTCGCTTCTAACCTGAGATAATTGGACAAAGGCATTTTGAGATACAACCAAAAACAGAATACAAAAGGGAGCATTTGAGGTTAAAATCATAAAAACATGGCTGCCAACGCAGAACCATGAACAACAGTTCCAATTACGATAACCCTTTAGAGAACTTAAATATATTAATGTAATAATAGAAACCGCCAAAACAAGCTGCAATTTAGAGAGACAAATTCCAACAGAAAAGTGGTCATCACACAGACTGATACTAAAGTGATAAATGTACCAAAAATATTCCAATTACATCATATCGATGTTCAAATTAAAAACCATAGTCAACTACCAAACGTAGTTGCTACATAGTTAATAACCAGCAAAATACTAAGTCAATATTACTCAATATTACAACTCTTCAAAATTCATCACATCATCCAGCAAAATACTACCAAATATAACCCTCTTAAGCTTTTCCCCGCTTGTCAATTTGTTGCATCGACCTCGCCAAAATCTCATCATTCAGCTTGTTGTAGGAATTCATTGTCAAATTTAAGGCAACTCTTAATCGTGTACGATCATCAACCTAAAAAATAAAATCTTGTTGTCATTGGTTAAATTCACATAATTTGAAAGTGTTCAACTTATTAATTAAGAGTAAGGTACATCAATCTTATACACATCCGCCTTCATTTTCTCCATCCATGTTATCACCCATATTGCACAATCATTCCTACATTTTAGTTTCAGCATTAGACGACATATTGATGAAATTTTTTAAAAAAGTAAATTAAAATAGAATAACTTACGAGTTGTTTGCCTGCTGTCCCAAATCATCAAAAGATGTTTTTTGCGAGTTACACTCAATTTTATGTTTATCTTCATCTTCTGTTTTGAAGAGCATAGGATTCCATTCACCACAATCAGCATTCTTTCCTTTTGGTGTATGAGCAGTGTCTGCTTTACTGTCTTTTATTTTGAAAAGGCGAAGAAGATAAATAAATTAACAATCAATAAGACCGAAGCAACTGACTATCACAGAATACACAGACTATCACATAATAGAATTAGATTAAGGAACAAATTTGAGTACCAACCTGGAAGAATCCACACAGACTAAAGAGACGTAGTTACCGTTACTATCCAATATACGTCATTTGTTCCCCTTTTCGTTGGCCAGAGGTGAAGTAACAGACACAAACTCATCTTCCATATTTTGTTGCTTGAAAACCCTAAAGGTAATGAGTTTTTGAAAAGCTTTCTTATACCCATCTATTTAGTTTGCTGGGCAAAGGGAACCGTGAAGAATTCAACTAATTTGCGGCTAATTAATGAGGTTACGAGTTTCAAAGTTTCAATTGAAAGAGGAAGAGTCGTTGTGCTAAAGAATTTGCGGCGATATATCTGAGGTACGAGTTTCAATTTCCAGATGAAGAGTCACCTTCCAAAAACAAAACAAAAAAAAAAGAAAGAGGAAGAGTCTTCTTTTTTTTTTTTTACCTTATATTCCGACTTATTTATTAGTTTTTTTATAGGCTGTTAGGTTTTTTTTTTTTTTTTTTTGACAAAAGTTGTTAGTTTTTATTTTTGTAAAAATAAATTATTTAAAAAAAAAACACAATATTTGTTATTGACTTTATATTCTAAAAAAAAATAATTATTAAATTATATAAAATTTTATAAATCAGACAATTTGGTCTCACGTGGTAGAAATCACGGTGACTTAAGAGAACTAGTTCCTATATGAGGGATTCAGCTGATATAACTAGCTACGATCGAAAAATTTGAATTTTTTCAATCATACCGTTCGATATTACCTAATCGAACTAAACATCTATAAGACATTTAAATTTCATAAATCAGACAATTTGGTCTCACATACTGAAAATCATGGTGGCTTAAGAGAACTAGTTCCTATATGAGGGATTCGGCTGATATAACTGGCTACGATCGAGGAATTTGAATTTTTTCCATCATACCGTTCGATATTACCTAATTGAACTAAACTTCTATAAGACATTTGAATTTCATAAATCAGACAATTTGGTCTCACATACTGGAAATCACAGTGACTTAAGAGAACTAGTTCCTATATAAGGGATTCGGCTGATATAACTGGCTATGATCGAGGAATTTGAACTTTTTCAATCATACCGTTCGATATTACCTAATTGAACTAAACATCTATAAGATATTTGAATTTCATAAATCAGACAATTTGGTCTCACATACTGGAAATCACGGTGACTTAAGAGAACTAGTTCCTATATAAGGGTTTCGGCTGATATAACTGGCTATGATCGAGGAATTTGAACTTTTTCAATCATACCATTCGATATTACCTAATTGAACTAAACATCTATAAGACATTTGAATTTCATAAATCAGACAATTTGGTCTCACATACTGGAAATCACGGTGACTTAAGAGAACTAGTTCCTATATGAGGGATTCGACTGATATAAGTGGCTACGATCGAGGAATTTGAATTTTTTCAATCATACCGTTCGATATTACCTAATTGAACTAAACATCTATAAGACATTTGAATTTCATAAATCAGACAATTTGATCTCACAGAGTGTTACCACTCTAATTGAACACTTATAAATATCACTTAAGATAACTATTAGAAGTGGTTAAGTAGTTTGGGAGGAGAACATATGACATCTGATTGCGGTTGTTGTAGTGGTTTTGTTGGTTTAAGTACACACACGTTACGCAGAGTTTGAGTTGTGTCTGCAACATTTTTGTTTTATTTTCTTCATTTTAAGAGATAACAACCACTTCAACAAGTGGTTACTATCCTCAAGGAGACGTATTGTTCTGTTCTTTTTTTTTTTTTTTCTTTTTTTTTTTTTGATATAGTTTTATAATTTTATTTTGAATTTTAAACATTAAAGTGTGTATTATGATGACTTCATGTCATTTCTATGTTCTTTTAAGCAAATGCAAGCAAACAAGTAGTTTTTACCATATTTTAGTACAATAATACAAGGAATTACATTGAGTTTTAATGTTTCTCGGATTGGAAGAAAGGAATCAAATTTGGTGTTATTGCTGTCAACGAAGCCTGGCTCAGGAAAACCAAGCCTGGCTCAGAAATTTTCTGTCTGAGCCACTGCCTGTTGCGCCCAGCTTGGGCAGAACCAAGCCTGGCTTGGCACGAAAACTGCACTATAAATTGGAAACAGTTTCTCATTTTAGGGTTACGAAATATTGGATCAAGAACTGATTTTTGACGGCTATTTCAGAGGATCAAAGAGGCATTCAAGCAAGGATTCAAGGGTGGAAACACATCTAATCCCTTCTTGTAATGATGATTTCTTTCACTCATGTTAATGTAATTTCTTATTTGAACATGTTTGGCTAAATCTTTATGATTGATCTTTAGGGGATTCTAATTACTTTTGATCTTGAACAATGTGATTGTCATTTGATATGATGAATGAATTACGAAGTTAGTTTCTATTGATTATTCCTTATGCTTAATGCTTTATATGATTTGGCCAATTATATGATGATCTCAATTATTTGTTTTACTATGAAAATAGGAATGAATCATCGATCTAGGAATAATTGATCAATTGACTTTTACTTAAGATATTTTGGATTGTTAATTGAGATTTTAAGGATTAAAGTTTTTATTCCTCAATTGATCATAGATTACCTAAGACATTAGGAATTGATGATCAAGGGAGAGGATTGTGTTACCAAGACATTGGGCATAATCAATTATGTTTAATCTAATCATGAAACTAAATTGAGTAATTTGTTCTCATACATGAAATTACCAAGAGAAATAGTAATTAGATGAACCAAAAGGATCAATCGCTTTTTCTTTATCAATTTGAATTTTAAGTCATTTCTTAAGTTTATGATCAAAACTTTGAACCAAGCAAAACTCCCCCCTTTGTTACTATTATATCAATTTTCTTAAGTATGCCTTCAATTTCCATTTGAATTACAACAATCCCTGCGGAAAGAACGATTTATTATACTACTTGACGGCGATTTAGTACACTTGCTAAATTTCTATCAAGTTTTTGGCGCCGTTGCCGGGGATTGTTGATTGATTCAACAAGGCAATTGGACATTACTTAGTAAAATTCACTATTTTTATTTTTGTTTCTTTTCTCATAAAAAAAAAATACAAAAACAAATTTTAAATTTTATTTTCTTTTTCATTCTTGTGTAGTGCAGTTGCTTCTAAAGGTATTTTCTGGTTGTTTATGCAAGGTAGGAAGGTAGTTAGAGAACTTCTCTTTGACCCTGAGATCGAGAAAACAGCTAAAGCAAACAGAAAAGCGGCGCGATTAGCTCGTGAAGCTGCTCGGTTAGCAAGTGTTGCACCAAACATAAGTGAAGAGGAGATTTCTAGTCCAGAACATTCGGACAACGAAGCCAACATCCCCATCATGGCTGCTGATCCACCGCCTCCTTTGAGAACATTAGGTGATTATGGCCGGAGAAACAATGGAGAGCTGGCAAATTTGGGATTTCAACCGAGAAACCCAGTTTCATTTGAGATTAAAAATTCTGTGCTAAGTGCACTCAAGGAAGACCAATTTTCGGGTTCGGAGTCACAATGCCCCAACCTTCATCTACAAAAGTTCTATGAGGCATGTGATTATACCGATCCTCCCAATATTTCAGAATCTGCAAAGAGGTTGAGGCTTTTCAAGTATTCTCTAACTGGAAGAGCAAAAGACTGGTTGGACACTATACCACCAAATACCATCAACACTTGGCAAGAGCTGGAGGTAAAATTCTTAGAAAGATACTTCCCCATTCACAAGTACCTTGAGAGAAGGCAGGACATAACAAGCTTTGAGCAAGGGGACTCTGAAACATTGTATGATGCATGGGAAAGGTTTAAGCTGAGTTTGAAGAAATGCCCAAAGCATGGTATTGACAGTCATGCTCAAATGCAGCACTTTACTCAAGGATTAAGGCCTCAAACCAGAATGTTTTTAGATGCATCAGCAGGTGGCTCTCTGAAAAATAAGAATGAAAATGAAGCTAGAGAATTGGTTGAGAATATGTCTCAAAATGAGTATAGAGTTCAAAATGACAGAGGTGCAAAGAAAAAGGGTGGTATGCTAGAGCTTGATACACAAACTGCTCTTCTAGCATAATCCACTTTGATGAATTCTCAAATGGCAGCTATGTTGAAGCATTTCACTAATACTCCAAATTCCCAAGCGCAAGTAATGGCAGCTCAAGATTTGAAATGTGATTTTTGTGGGCAAGGCCATGCCAACGGTGAATGTTTTCCTGAAGGTTCAGAAGAAGCTAAATATTTGGCTAATTTCAAGAGAAGCAATCCCAATCATAACCCGTACTCTAACACTTATAATCCGGGTTGGAGAGATCATCCAAATTTTGGTTGGGGAGGAAATCAAGGGTATTCTCAATCTCAACAACAATCATCTTCACAGAATTCTCAACAAAGAAAACCGTCTCAGCTAGAAGATACTCTTACTCAATTTATCAAGGTGACTCAAGGAAATTTTGAGGCAATGAAGATGAGCCAAGATCAGATGAAAGCCAACCAAGATCAGATGAAAGCCAATCAAGACATTGCCAACAAGAATCATGAAGCTTCAATTAAAAACCTTGAAAATCAAATGGGTCAATTGTCAAGACAATTTGCAGCTACTCAAAATAATGGTTTTGAGGGGTCTACAAAAGATAATCCCGGCCATGAAAGTTGCAAGGCTATTAATTTGAGGAGTAGAGTGGTTCCTTCACCGGAAGTTGTGACAAAGAAAAAAAGTGAGACAAGTGTTGAGGAAGAGAAAGAAAAAAATAATGTTGAGGGAGAAGTTGAAAATAATGTTGAGGGAGAAGTCGAAAAAGAGTGTGAGCAACTAGTTGAGCATGAGGTTGAAATTGAGGAGTTAGTTGAAAATGAGAAAGAGAGTGATGAGAAGAAAGTTGAAAAGAAGAAGGGTAAGGAT
Source organism: Trifolium pratense (assembly GCF_020283565.1). Lineage (NCBI taxonomy): Eukaryota > Viridiplantae > Streptophyta > Magnoliopsida > Fabales > Fabaceae > Trifolium > Trifolium pratense. Next base: position 70,853,027 of record NC_060060.1, read on the forward strand.
GTGGAAGAAAAAGAAAATTCAATCCACACCAAATTGCCATATCCGCGCAAGAAGAAGGCAAAGGCAAATGATCACCAACAATTCAAAAAGTTTATGAAGATGCTTCATGATCTCCAAATCAATATTCCTTTTGCAGAAGTGTTGGAACAAATGCCGGTTTATGCCAAATTTATGAAAGACCTCTTGACAAAGAAGCGGAAACCTCTTGATGACAACACGGTTGATATGACTGAGGAATGTAGTGCTATAATCCAAAAGAAGCTTCCTCAAAAGAAGAAAGATCCAGGAAGCTTTACTATACCATGTTCTATAGGCAACATTTCTGTCGGTCGAGCTCTATGTGATTTAGGAGCAAGCATCAATTTAATGCCATTGTCCATGATGAAGAAGATACCGGGGGCGGTTGCCAAACCTACAAAGATGCAACTCTCTTTGGCCGATCGATCAATAGTGCATCCATATGGCATACTTCATGATGTATTGGTAAGGGTTGCTGAATTTGTGTTTCCGGCTGATTTTGTAATTCTTGATATGGAAGATGATGCCGAGGTAGAACCGTTGTTATTGGGTAGGCCATTTTTAGCTACCGGTAGAGCATTGATTGATGTCGAGATGGGAGAACTTATGTTGAGAACACATGGAGAGCAAGTCATGTTCAATGTGTTCAAAGCTATGAAACACCATGATGATGAACCACAATGTTTCAAAGTTGATGTAATTGAGGAAGTGGTGGAAGATGTCTTAGTTGAAGAAACACCATCCTTACCATTAGAAAGAGTCATTATTAATTCTATTGATGATTTGGAAGATGAATGGGACAAGGAGATTGAAATTTGTCTCCGTCAACTTGAAGCATGCAAAGTAGAAGAGACACCAAAAGATTTTGAGAATGTGTATGCGGTAGTAGAGAAGGAAAGTGTTGGAGAAGATCCAAAAGTTGCTGTTCCTGAGTTGAAAGAACTTCCCTCTCATTTGAAATATGTTTTCTTAGGGGAAGATTCTTCACAACCGGCAATCATAAGTAGTGAGTTGAGTTCACTTGAAGCGGAGAAGCTAGTGAGAGTGTTGCGAGATAACAAAGAAGCTATGGGTTGGAGCATTGAGGATTTGAAGGGCATTAGTCCCGGATTTTGTATGCATAAGATAAAAATGGAAGAAGAATATAAACCAGTGGTGCAACCTCAAAGAAGACTCAATCCAACCATGAAGGAGGTAGTGAAAAAGGAGGTTCTTAAACTCTTAAAGGCAGGTATGATTTATCCAATTTCAGATAGTGCTTGGGTGAGTCCAGTTCATGTGGTCCCTAAAAAGGGTGGTATGACGGTTGTGAGGAATGAGAAAAATGAATTAATTCCAACTCGCACCGTCACCGGTTGGAGGATGTGCATCGATTATCGAAGACTCAACCTGGCAACAAGAAAATATCACTTCCCTCTTCCATTCATGGATCAAATGTTAGAAAGGCTTGCGGGGCAGGCTTATTATTGCTTTTTGGATGGATACTCTGGTTATAATCAGATTGTTGTGGATCCGGCGGATCAAGAGAAGACGGCATTTACATGCCCATTCGGAGTATTTGCTTACCGGAGAATGCCATTTGGACTATGCAACGCACCGGCTACGTTTCAGCGGTGTATGTTATCTATTTTTGCTGACATGATGGAGAACTCAATTGAGGTATTTATGGATGATTTCTCTGTTTTCGGAAAATCCTTTGATCATTGCTTAGCTAATTTGAATGCTGTTTTGAAGAGATGCATAAGTACCAATTTAGTTTTGAATTGGGAAAAATGTCATTTTATGGTAAAAGAAGGAATTGTGCTTGGGCACAAAATCTCTTCAAAAGGCATTCAAGTTGACCAAGCAAAGATAGAGGTTATTAAGGATTTGCCTCCTCCCGTAAATGTTAAGGGAGTGAGAAGCTTTTTGGGTCATGCCGGTTTTTATCGGCGTTTCATCAAAGACTTCTCCAAGATAGCAAAACCCTTAAGTAACCTCCTTGTGAAAGAAAATGAGTTTAATTTTGATGCTGATTGTTTGAAAGCTTTTGTTGTTATTAAGGAAAAGTTGGTCACCGCGCCCATAATCATTGCACCTAATTGGGACCTCCCATTTGAGTTGATGTGTGATGCAAGTGATTATGCGGTTGGAGCGGTGCTTGGCCAACGACATGAGAAGTTTTTCCATGCCATATACTATGCGAGCAAGGTTTTGAATGAAAACCAAATAAATTACACCACAACTGAAAAAGAATTGCTCGCAATAGTGTTTGCATTGGAAAAATTTCGCTCTTATTTAATTGGATCCAAGGTTGTTGTTTTTTCAGATCATTCCGCACTTAAGTATCTCCTCACAAAAGGCGATTCAAAGCCTAGGCTCTTGAGGTGGATACTACTCTTGCAAGAATTTGATTTGGAAATTAAGGACAAGAAGGGTGTCGAAAACGTGGTAGCTGACCACTTGTCAAGGTTGGAGAATCCCATAGTGACCATGAAGGAGAAGTGCATCAATGAAGACTTTCCGGATGAAAAATTATTAATGATTTCAAAAAGACCTTGGTTCGCCGACATGGCAAATTTTAAGGCGGGTAATGAAATTCCGGAGGAGTACTCATCTCAACAAAAGAAGAAATTTTTTAGAGATGCTAACTTCTACTTTTGGGATGATCCATATCTTTTTAAGGTAGGGCAAGATGGTGTGATTCGGAGATGTGTTGATGAAGAGGAGTCGCAAAGTATCATGTGGCATTGCCATAGCGCTCCTTATGGTGGACATCATAGTGGGCCAAGGACAGCGGCCAAGGTGCTTCAAAGCGGTTTCTTTTGGCCGACATTGTTTAAAGATTGTGTTGAGTTCGTGAAAAGGTGCGACAATTGTCAAAGAACCGGCAATGTGTCAAAAAGAGATGAGATGCCTCTTAATGAAATGCTTGAAGTGGAACCGTTTGATTGTTGGGGGATTGACTTTATGGGACCTTTCCCATCTTCAAAGTCTAACCTCCATATCTTGGTATGTGTTGACTATGTGACAAAATGGGTTGAAGCTATTGCGTGTCAAGCCAATGATGCTCACACCGTGGTGAAATTCCTCAAGAATAATATTTTCACGCGGTTTGGTGTGCCTAGAGCTCTTATTAGTGATGGAGGTAAACACTTTTGCAACAAATACTTGGAGAATCTCTTGGCAAAATACAATGTTAAGCACAAAGTCGCTACTCCATATCATCCACAAACAAGCGGACAAGTTGAAGTGTCTAACCGTCAATTGAAGCAAATTCTTGAGAAAACGGTTTCCACCTCAAGAAAAGATTGGTCAATGAAGCTTAATGATACACTTTGGGCTTATAGAACTGCTTTCAAGACTCACTTGGGATTGTCTCCATACCAACTGGTTTATGGCAAGGCGTGCCATTTGCCGGTTGAGCTCGAACACAAGGCATACTGGGCCGTAAAATTTCTTAATTTTGATGCAGGTATAGCAGGTGAGAAGCGGTTACTTAAGCTGAATGAGCTTGAAGAGTGGAGGTTACAGGCTTATGAGAACGCCGTAATTTTCAAAGCAAGAACAAAGAAGTATCATGACAAAGGTTTGGTAAGTAAGGAGTTCAAGAAGGGACAACAAGTCTTGTTGTTCAATTCTCGGTTGAGATTGTTTCCGGGTAAATTGAAGTCTCGGTGGTCTGGTCCATTTGTTATAAAGGAAGTCTTTCCACATGGGGCTGTGGAAATTTTTACACCGGGAGAGGAAGAGAAGTCATTTAAAGTAAATGGACAGAGGTTGAAAATTTATAAAGGAGGAGATTTTGATCGTCATAAGGTGGCGATGCTTTTTAAAGACCCGTGAGGTCATGGATCGTCAAGCCTCGTGACGTTAAACAAACGCATGGCCTTTTAGGACATGGACCGTCAAGCTATTGACGTTAAACGAGCGCTGCTTGGGAGGCAACCCAAGGTTTTCTTTGCTAATCTCTGGTTATTTGCATTGTTTGTTTGTGTTTGCAGGTTATCTAAGGAGTAGTGTAGAGTCCCTAAAAAAAAGAAGAATAAAAAAAATTGTTCATGCCACTGCCAGTTGAGCTTGGCGCAGACAATCTCAAGCCTGGCTTGAGTTTCAAAATTTTTTTTGGGAAGGCCACTGCCAGTTGAGCCTGGCTCAGACAATCTCAAGCCTGGCTTGAGTTTCAAAAAAAAAAAAAAAAAAAAAAAAATCTGAAACCATCCTTTTAGAACCCTTGCATCGTGAAACTCCATCTTCTTCCTTGAAACCACCATATTCATCTCTTCTACAAACCCAAATTCTTCCATTAACACCCCAAAACACCAATTCCTCCATTAAAACAACCTTCACCAACACCAAATCAAACTTCTTTTTCTCAAACAACCACCAAATCCCTCAAATCCTCATAACCCACCATTAACAAATACCTTCAACCTCTATTAATCACAACAATCTTCATCTCCTACACTCACCAACCCCCAATTTCGAAATTAAAATTTTCACCCTAACCCATCTTAAAGAATTTCGAAAATTCACATATCCAACACCATATAAACCCTTTTCTTCATATTTGAAATCAAAACCACATTCAAACACCAACCTACCCACACTATTCAACAACCCCATCTCCAAATTAAACTTTCTCTTCACAAATTTTCACCCAATTCTCTCAAATTCTTTGAACCCACTTTTATCAATTCTCTCAAACCCTTAAACCAAAAACCTTCACCTTCACCAAACCACCTTCAAGAATCACGAAATTTCACCACCACACCCCACCCTCACTTTGAAAATTTCTTGAAAAAAATCATGGTAAGAGGAAAGAAGAAGAATTGAACATAATGGGCAAGGAGTGCCTTCGCAAATGGACCCAGGCGGGTCATCGCAGTCTTAGCTACTTTGATGTCGGTTGGTATCACTTCCTTTAAGCTTGAATTTAATTTTGTTTTTGATGAATGTTTTTGGCTGTTTGAAAACTTGTGCACTGTTTGAATTGTCTTGTTTGAATGTCATTGAAAGTTATCTAGTTTAGCATCATAATACATGAATGTGTGATTCTCTTGTTTGATTGCTTGTTATATTTGATGATAGTTAGAAAAGTTGAGGAAGTTTTTCAAACATTGACCAATCGATAATCCGGCCTAGCCGTGAGATTTCGAGCCCAAACACATAAATTTTCTTGTCATGAGAGATTCCACAACTTAGCTAATTCTCTAGAACTTGCTTATGTTCTTTTAATTGATTGCTTGCTTTGAATTACACACCGAGGCATGTTGTTTGTACCTTGAGCCTTATTGAAGCCACCATTTTTTTTTATGTTATATCCTTCGTTAACCCCTTTGAGCCGAAAGAAAAATGTTCTTTGTTGATAACCCAAGTTAAAAAAAAAATTATAACAAAAAAAAAAAAAGATGATTTTCTTGGAGTTAGATCACTTAACTTATGAGTAGAGCACATTGCTCATCATTAAGTTTGGGGTTGCTTTTGGTATTTGCAACTGATTAAGTTTGGGGTGGGGTACTAGAGAATTTCTCATATGAAAAAAAAATAAATAGGGAGAGGCATTACCATAGGGAGAGGCATTACCTTGTGACAAATGGTGTAAAAAAAAAAAAAAAGAAACAAAAACAAAACACCAAATAAAAAAATGCTAATGAACCTCTCTGCGAAAAAAAAAGTTGGACAAATAAATTCTCTAGTATGATTATGCTTGAATTTTGGGGGGGTGTTTGAACAATTCAATTCTTTGTGAAATAGGTGATCTTAAAACTCGCAAGTTTTTCTGCTTACCATCCAAAAAATATCCACCCTAAAACCTTAGCCCCGTTATAACCCTCAAGTCCTCTAAAGGTGTGAATTCTTATGCATGTCGATCGATTGTTAGAATGTTTGCAAGCTTATGGTAGAATGGCTATGTTTGTGTTGATTGAGTGAATATACCAATTTAAACAGGAGAGAATGTGAGGGAGTGAAGTGATTATGGTTTGGTCAATATTTGTGAAAAGTTCTTGATTTTTCGGTATTAATCTGTGTGCAAGTAAATTCATGATAGGGATGATCATTGAAATGTTAATTGTGATGTTCTAACTTGACTGATTTTGATGGCTTTGAATTAGACTGTTTGATAGTGCCAGGTTTTCCGATGGATGAAGATATTCCTTGAGGACAAGGAAAAGTTCAAGTTTGGGGTTGTGATGACTTCATGTCATTTCTATGTTCTTTTAAGCAAATGCAAGCAAACAAGTAGTTTTTACCATATTTTAGTACAATAATACAAGGAATTACATTGAGTTTTAATGTTTCTCGGATTGGAAGAAAGGAATCAAATTTGGTGTTATTGCTGTCAACGAAGCCTGGCTCAGGAAAACCAAGCCTGGCTCAGAAATTTTCTGTCTGAGCCACTGCCTGTTGCGCCCAGCTTGGGCAGAACCAAGCCTGGCTTGGCACGAAAACTGCACTATAAATTGGAAACAGTTTCTCATTTTAGGGTTACGAAATATTGGATCAAGAACTGATTTTTGACGGCTATTTCAGAGGATCAAAGAGGCATTCAAGCAAGGATTCAAGGGTGGAAACACATCTAATCCCTTCTTGTAATGATGATTTCTTTCACTCATGTTAATGTAATTTCTTATTTGAACATGTTTGGCTAAATCTTTATGATTGATCTTTAGGGGATTCTAATTACTTTTGATCTTGAACAATGTGATTGTCATTTGATATGATGAATGAATTACGAAGTTAGTTTCTATTGATTATTCCTTATGCTTAATGCTTTATATGATTTGGCCAATTATATGATGATCTCAATTATTTGTTTTACTATGAAAATAGGAATGAATCATCGATCTAGGAATAATTGATCAATTGACTTTTACTTAAGATATTTTGGATTGTTAATTGAGATTTTAAGGATTAAAGTTTTTATTCCTCAATTGATCATAGATTACCTAAGACATTAGGAATTGATGATCAAGGGAGAGGATTGTGTTACCAAGACATTGGGCATAATCAATTATGTTTAATCTAATCATGAAACTAAATTGAGTAATTTGTTCTCATACATGAAATTACCAAGAGAAATAGTAATTAGATGAACCAAAAGGATCAATCGCTTTTTCTTTATCAATTTGAATTTTAAGTCATTTCTTAAGTTTATGATCAAAACTTTGAACCAAGCAAAACTCCCCCCTTTGTTACTATTATATCAATTTTCTTAAGTATGCCTTCAATTTCCATTTGAATTACAACAATCCCTGCGGAAAGAACGATTTATTATACTACTTGACGGCGATTTAGTACACTTGCTAAATTTCTATCATATTACTTTATTGAATAAAAACATTATTTCTCTATAAAAAAAAAAAAAAACAGTATTTGGTGTTAAAGAAGATTGAATAGACCATCAACAATATATACCTGATATTCAGATAAATCTTGTATGATAATTTGGGTATATGTAAGTTAGGTTTACCTGAATTTCTTTTTCAAACCTTGGCAGGATATTACTTTTAAACCAACGGGCACAACAAGAATTAGGATTTTCAAACCTTGGCATGACATTGCATTTAAACTAACAGCCACAAAAGAAATTAGGAAACAAGTTATGCACCTTAGTCACAATTGACTTAGTAATAAAAATCCTCAAATAGTAACAACTACTATAACAAATCAAAAGTTTTCTATTAAAGTAATTCATGATGGTGGGAATCAAAGTTTTCTTTCTAGCTCACTAAATTCAAACTTTAAAATTCACAATTCCACCCCTTGACAAGCATTCCTTTCCAAGCATACCATATTAGGATCTAATGGAAACTAGAATTGTATCAAATTCTGAAGTAGGCTAAACACCTCTCTTGGAAGCCATTTTTTCCGAACGCTCGACCTCTTCCAACACACCTAGAAACTGATATGAAAAAAGAATTTATAAGAACTCTTATTTTTCCTTAAGTGCACAATTAAATTATGAGTGTTGTGTTTACCCACCGGTGTATACGAGTTTTGGTAGTTTGGAGAGTTCCGGTGGGATTTGTCCGCTAATTGAATTATTGTTCATGTGACTGCTCCATTGAGAAATGAAAGTGATCAGATAACTTGTTATTGCCAAGAAAAATATGTAAATGATCTTTGAAGAATAATCCAATAAAACCAAGACTAAAGTTTTATTTTTTCACATTCGTTAATTCTTTTAGTGCTTGATTGATTGAAGAGAATTAAGCATCTAAGGTAGCCATGGTTGACACTGAAATTGAGCCTCCACCACGTATTGAGGTGATATATATTATATATAGCTAATTGATTAATTACTTTAGGTAAATAAAATATATATGTATTATTTCTTAATCTAAGTTATTTGGTATTAACAGGGAAGATTTACTGCATTGGTGGTTTGTTGGCTTCTTGGCAGTGGTGTTCTTTTCTCTTGGAACAGTATGCTAACAATAATAGATTACTATGAATATTTGTTTCCGGTAATTTATCTACTTTCTCAATTCTGATGCATCTTATTGTATATCTCTAGTTTAGCAGCATTCAATTTGGTTCAGTTTCATGTTTCTATTCCTTTCATGTTTCTAAACTACAACATAGCAGCAATATACAACACTAGAAGAGTTCAAAACGAACACTTATCTATGAGGAAGGAAGTTGTCCACTCAAACTATTATTTCTTAAAATCAAAGCCTCCATGTTAGCAAGGGTACCCATTGAGACCAGAATCTTTCCCGACAACTTGTTATTGCTTAGGTCAACATTGTGGACTTGGTCAACTAACTTGACATTTTAGTATTGGTCACACAAAGTTGGCCACCGTCTCTACAACTACAATATTAGCTGCCATTTGCAATTGCCAATCCATCAAAAACAATAATAGGTCCTACCTCCACTTCAAGAATCCAATCCGGAATCTAAGTTGTCCGTAATCACAACCTTATTCAGTCACACACATCTCAGTTGTTTATTCCAGATTGAATTGTTCAGGTTTCAAGATTAGCTTTTTAAACAAATCTGAACAATTCAATCTTGAGCGTACAATTGAGATGTGTGTGACTGAATAAGGTTGTGATTACGGACAACTGGGATTCTCGAGATAGGACCGCACAGAATCCAAATCCTCACTCAACCTCCTCATATCATGTAATTTGGTCCAACACTTAGATTGCACACCACACCACCAACAACTATGAACATTACACTTGCACACAAAGATTTCAACACAAGGGAAAAACTAAAGTAAAGTTATACTAATTGTAATTCTAATCAAAAGATCACAAGACTAAACTTTTCTACTTTAGAAAGTCATCAACAACAAGATGAAAGCAATAATTGGTTCGATCATGAAATAATCAATATGATTCTCATTTTCATAACGTGATAGCTGGCAACAAACAATTCGAGTTACAAAAGAATGTGACATTCACATTGCATTGCAAGTTCCACAATCCTTAAGCGGTTAAGCCAATACACTTAAAGTAAAATTAAAAAAAATAAAATACAAAGACCTTAAATCCAACTAATGCTATCTATGATCTTCTCTTCTCCATTGTAAAGAATAATCAGTTAGATCTAACATATCAAATCATTGAATTCTCACAAGCATCAAAATTCTAAACTACACTTATTCAATCACTATGTTCATGAAACAATTGAGTTAGTAGGGTGTAACAAAATTAAAAATCTAAACTTTTAACTAGTTAGCATCATCACTGTCTAATTAAAATCATCATAATCATAAAAACAGAACAAAATGCAACCAGAAGCAGAATCAGAATCTTTCCCGACAACTTGTTATTGCTTAGGTCAACATATCATAGTGAGGTTAAATTATTCCAACAATCAGGCAACTCACCCTTTAATTCATTGTTTGATAAATCCAAAATTCCCAAAATGTTATTAGGGTTACTTTTGCTGCAGATAAAGGGATCTAAATCTGAAAATTTATTATTGGAAAGATGCAACAACACAGCAGGATACACACACACACGCGCAGGATTTGTATTAAAACAACAATATACACACAGGATTAACTCAATATACACGCAAGATTAACAACAACACAGCAGCAAAAACACAATATACACACACACACACACACACGCAGGATTTGTATTAAAATTAAAAGAACCCTAACAACAACAAGTAGCAATGTCAACCTCAACGATGAATCAAAAAATTAAAAGAAGAAGAATAAACTTACTTGAAGAGATGAACTCGTGCAATAATTTTTGGTAGCGGTGGTCGTCGCCGTCGACGGTGAGGAAGGAAAAGAGGGATGAACAAAAGAGGAAAATTAAGGAAGGAGATGGAAGGATAGGTCAAAATTGTGTGGTTACGTTGAAACTTCTGATGTGGTGGTAGGGTTGGTCTTCGCCGTCCTCGTCGGAGGGTGTGTCGAAGAAGGTGGAAGGTTAGAAGAAGGCAACAACAACTGAGTGAAAAAATTGTAAAATCCCTATATTAAAAAGGCAAATGCTAAATAGTGCCCTCGGGGCACTTTTAAGCCCTTAAATAGTAAGCTTTTTATAGAATTTTTATCGGAATGCGTAAAGTCAACGCATTGGAAATTGTAGTGTTTAACTTTTTGAATAAAAAGTTTCTTTAAATGGAATGCTTAAAGAGTGCCCCGGGGGCACTCGTTAGCAACACCCATTAAACAATTAATACATTTGGGGTTAATTTGCAAATATTTAAAATAGTAGTAATTAAATGACATTTTCAAAACTAATGTCACATCAGATGGGTTGAGTAGCCCATTCTCATGAAATGGGTAGATAAGAATTTGTCAGTAAAGAAACATGATAATGAACAAAAAGATAATGATCCTTCCACATATTTAATGCATCATAAGTCATATAAGACTATGTGCAATGGTGGTGTTGAATGTATATTCAACTGCATAATGTGTGTTGAAACCATTGGAGCAGCCATGTTGAATCTGAGCTGGATGAAAGAGGAGATGAAAATTTTCAACTCAGTTGAAACTGACACGGGGGGACAGCTGGCGCGCTTCCATTTGCCCAAGACAGGCGCGTGTGGCACACGCGCCGACAAACCGCGTGAAGAAGCATTGGACGCAGAGAGAGAAACTTTGTTTGGATAAAGCAGGCCACGTGGCTGCTGCTGATTGGTCCGGTGGATTTTTATGATTTTTATCCTTTGAACTCAATTATTTCATTGAAAATTAATTTTTTATTTTTTAATTTTTATACCAAAATTCGTGAATTTTTTTTCTCTACAAATAGAGACTTGGTTCATTTCATTTGGACACAGAAAAAAAAACCAAATTTTTCACTATCTTTATCTATTATTAACTTTCTAATTAGTCTTTCTTTTGAAGTTTTAACCTTTTTTTAGTGAAATGGATCCCAACAATTCTTCTAATTATCCCAACAATTCTCAAAATCCCAACAATTCTCAAAACTCCAACAATTATCAAAACCCCAACAATTATCAAAATCCCAACAATTATCAAAATTCAAATCAATTTTTCAATCAATATCCTCAAAACACACCTAATTTTGGTTTAACACCAAATTTCAACCAATCATCCTTTGTTCCAAATTTTCATCCATATTATGGAACTATGCTGAGAAATCCATCTCAAACACCCCCGTTTAATGGTTACATGCCGATGGTTAATGAAAATTTTTCGAGTGGTGGTACAACTAACTTTCCCGAATTTTCAACACAATTAACTATTGTTAATGAAGATTCAACTCCTGTGAGCAAGAAAAACCATCAACCATCATGGAACACTGAACAAAATTTGGTGCTAATTAGTGGGTGGATCAAATTTGGAACAAGCAGTGTTGTCGGGAAAAACCAGAAAGGTGAAACATATTGGGGTCAAATTGCTGACTATTGTAATGAGCATTGCTCATTCGATCCTCCGCGTGATGGAGTTGCATGCCGAAACCGTTTTAATTATATGAACAAAATACTGGGTAAATGGATTGGCGCTTATGATGGCGCTAAGCGTCTCCAAGGAAGTGGTTGGTCCGAGAATGATGTTTTGGCAAAAGCGCAGGAAATATATGCATGTGGGAAGAATGTTCGGTTCACTTTAATGGAAGAATGGAATGCTCTCCGTGATCAACCACGTTATAGTAGTCAAGTAGGATCTGGAAGTAGTGGATCTAAGAGATCTCACGAGAGTGATGCATGTGGCTCAAACTCTGTAGGATCTAGTGCTCGTCCTATAGGTAGGGATGCAGCCAAAAAGAAGGGAAAAAAGAAAGCTTCCACACCCACAGAGGTGGTGGACAAAGAATGGGATACTTACATGAAAATGAGGGAGAAAGAGGTGGAACATTTGGCAATGGTAGTTTCCAATCAACAAGAGAAAAACAGACTTAAGAAAATGAAAATGTATCTGAAGTTAAGTTCTGATGAGAATCTCGATGACCGGAAGAAAGCCATGTTGGACACATTGGCCCAAGAACTGTTTCCATAATTAATTTCAATCAATGTAGTGTTTGCTTTAAATATTTGTCTGTAGTGTTTGCTTCAATTATTGTGATTGAATAAGTCAGTGTAGTCTTTGTTTTAAGTATTTGTACTACGTGTTTGCTTTAATTATTGTATCCACCACCCAACTTGCTTTAATTATTGTGTCCACTACCCAACTTGCTTTAATTATTGTGTCCACCACTCAATTCTTATCTGATAATTAACTCTATACAATAATTATTTGAAATCCGTCAGTGGACCAAATTGAATCTATATATAGGGACTCATCCATTTATGTATCAATATCCTAAATCTCACCCAATCTACTTCCAATATCACAAACAATGGATCCATCAAGCGATGATTTTGATGTCGCAGCCTACTTGCAAAATCGTGAAGTTGAAGACACTTATGTACTCAACCGATTTAGAGAGCGTCGGAAAAAAATATTGGAAGATGGTGCACCTCGTAGTAGAAAATATGTCAATAGAGATCATCCAGCTGCAAACCAAAGACTAATTGACGACTACTTTGCCGATGAGCCTACATATGACGATGCAATGTTTCGTCGTCGGTACCGCATGCAAAAACATCTTTTCCTTCGAATCGTTGGGGACCTTTCAAGTAGTGATAACTACTTCACCCAGCGAGCTGATGCTGCCAAGAAAGAAGGTATATCACCTTTAGCAAAATGTACCACAGCAATGCGAATGTTAGCATACGGTATGGCAGCAGATGCGGTCGATGAGTACATCAAAATAGGAGGTACTACTGCATTAGAGTGCTTACGTAGATTTTGTAAAGGAATCATACGATTGTATGAGCAAGAGTATCTCAGAGCACCAACCCAAGATGACCTGCAAAAAATACTACATGTAAGTGAACTACGGGGGTTCCCTTCTGATATAGAAGCGGAAGAAGCTCATATTGAAAAAGGTGTAAATTATAAATAATTTCATTTTTTACAATTTATTTTATGTAAACATAATTTTTTATGTTTTTATGTCTTATGTTTTACTTGTAGAAGTTGAACCTAAAAAAAAAAGAGGCCCAACAAGAATGTTAGATGTATGGGATATGGATGATGATGATGTCATAATTGTTAATTTGGATAAATATGGTCGACCCATTGGTAAGGAAGGGGGAATTCTTAATCGTTTCATAGGAAGTATGGTTCGAAGGAAACAATTTGCTCCCATCAAATACACATCTTGGAAAGAGATGCCCTTAAAGCAAAAATCTGCTATGTTGAAAAAAATTGAGGTATTATAATTTTATATTTAAATCATGATGTATCAAAATTATTATTATCACTTATTTTATGTTATATTTGTTTAACATTTCTCTCTTTGTTTAGTCCAAATTTGAGTTCATTCCTCCTATAAATGACACAACAAGGGAAATGTTGAAATCTGAGTTGAACGACAAGTGGAAACAATGGAAGACCGATTTAAAAGGAAAGGCATATGATCCAAGTAAAACAGAAGAAGAAGTTGCATCTGTTGTACCAGATAGTAGGGTTGATCCCGATCAATGGAGAGAATTGGTTCATCATTGGTTTTCTGAAAAAGCCCAAGTAAGTTAAATTGAAATAGATTCTTTCATAACATGAACTATATTTTAACCATGGTTTCTTCTCTTGACTAATATTGTGTTGTATAAATTGTAGAAAATAAGTAAAATTAATAGACAAAATCGTGCTAAGTTTGAAGATGTTCATCATCTGGGTACAAAAAGTCTCCCAATATTTATTGATGAAAAGGTTTGTATATTTTTGAACTTTTTATTGAGTACATTGTACTTATAATACAAATTACCTATAATCTTGTTTGTTTGGTTTTAGAAAAAAAAAGGCAATGGAGTATCACCCAAACGTAAAGAGATTTACATTGATACTCGTACCCGTAAAGATGGTTCAATTGTTAGTGAAAAAGCTTCAAGAGTGATTGTAAGATTTTCTTTCATTCGCACCTAGTTGATTATCATGCCTCATAAGGTTTTCTGGTTTATGCCTTTTGGCTTTGTTGGTGTGCCTTATATTTTTCTGGTTTTGGCCTTCTCATTTGTTGCCTTCTGTTTGGGCCTTCATCATATTGTAGTTATTGAATTTCCAGGATTTAGAATGCTCCCTACTCCTTGAACAGGTGAAAATAAGTGGGTTTGAGCAGTTCGGTTCACACAGTTTTGGTTGGGTTATTTGGGTTTGGTTCAGGTTTGTGGACTGTATGAAATTACAATTCAGTTAGTGAACCAACATTAAAGCTTTGGTTTTCAGTTTTTGTGAAATGCCATGATTCAACCTGTGCAATGCCTTGACTTGACTCAATTGTAATTAGTACTAATTAGTGTCAATATTTAGTATTGTTTTGCTATTGATTCCATGATTTATCATATGTTTTAGGAAGAACTAAAGAAACATGATAATGAGGTTGAAACATCTCAATCGGTCCAAGAGATACAAAGTCACATGCCTTGGATGGATGATATATATTCCAAAGTACAAGGACCTGAAAAAAGAGGACCAGTGCGTTGTATGGGCAAGATTCCCAAACCCAAAAAATTGAAAGCTTCTTTGTCCGAAAATCAAGAGTTACGCGATAAAGTTAAGCAAATGCAAGAACAACAAAACAATACAAATGCGGTGTTGGTAAATGTGTTGTCATTGATTCAAAATCGATTTTCTGGAGAAGATGTGAATGACATTTTACGAGCTGCAAGACAGGTATATTTTATTTTACACTTTGAGCTCATATTTTGAATATTATGAAAACGTCAATTAAATTGATTTCCTAAATTTGTTTTCTTTTATTTTCTATAGGTTACTGATTCTTCTAGTTCCCCTAACCAAACGGATTCTCCGAATCCATACACTAACGAAGATTAAAGAGAGAAAACGTATATTGTGTTCTGGGTTCTTTGCTGTCCTGTTTGGCTGGTTTTGGGGGCTGCTACTATCTAGTTGGATTCCGTTGCAAGTCCGTTTCAGATTATTGTTTGGTAGGGATGACATACACATGTATTTTGGTGGTTGGTAGTTTTTCGATTTGTAGTTTTAGGGTGAATTACAAGCAAACAGTGGCTGTCATGTTGCTTTCAAGTTGTACTAATTTTATTTAACTTTAAAAAATTTGGTGCAATTTCAATTTTGGAGATTTTTCTAGTTAACATTGTTTTGGTGTTTTAATATACTTTGTTAGTTTAAGATGTTTGCAAGACTTATTAGTTTTTTAATATAGTCTGCAAATTTTTGTTATTACTAAAAAAAAGTACCTATTATTAAAAAAAAAATGTTCCAAAAAAAAAATTCTGCCAAACATATACCCACGGACAAATGCGTTGGTATTGTGATTTTCTTATTATCGATTGCCGTGGGTATAGGTATGAGATTTTGACCAACAGCCTTAAATACCCGTAGCTATAGGCTATTGCAACCGCGTATTGCCGTGGGTATAGCGAAGCAAAGTACACGGAAAAAAACTGCCGTTGGTGTAGGTTTTTTGGCCTATACCAACGGTTTTGGGACCATTACCTACGGGATTTTGCCGTGGCTATAAGTCAAATTTCTTGTAGTGTTGGGAGTATTGACTGCATGCACTGGGAGTGGAAAAATTGTCCTAAAGCATGGGAAGGTCAATTTACTAGGGGGGATAAGGGAACCACCACAGTTATTCTTGAAGCAGTTGCATCTCATGATCTATGGATCTGGCATGCCTTTTTTGGATGTCCGGGAACGTTGAACGACATAAACGTTCTAGACCGTTCACCTGTTTTTGATGACGTGGAACAGGGAAAGACTCCAAGTGTGAATTTCTATGTGAATCAACGTCCCTATGATATGACATACTATCTAGCCGATGGTATCTACCCTTCTTATCCAACTTTCGTCAAATCTATTAGACTTCCTCAAAGTGAACCCGATAAGTTATTTGCAAAATATCAGGAGGGATGTCGGAAGGACATCGAACGTGCATTTGGAGTGCTTCAAGCTCGATTTAAAATCATCCGTGAACCAGCTCGCTTGTGGGACATAGCCGATCTGAGTATCATCATGAGGTCTTGCATCATATTACATAATATGATTGTTGAGGATGAGCGAGATTCATATGCTCAACGTTGGACCGATTTTGAGCAGTCTGAGGAAAGTGGATCTAGTGCACCGCGACCATATTCAACCGAGGTATTACCCGCTTTTGCAAATCATGTGCGTGCTAGATCTGAGTTCCGTGATCAAAAAGCTCATCACGAATTGCAAGCAGATCTAGTGAAGCACAT
Source organism: Trifolium pratense (assembly GCF_020283565.1). Taxonomy (NCBI): domain Eukaryota; kingdom Viridiplantae; phylum Streptophyta; class Magnoliopsida; order Fabales; family Fabaceae; genus Trifolium; species Trifolium pratense. The sequence continues at coordinate 70,869,743 of NC_060060.1, forward strand.
ATGGACCAAATTTGGAATGTTTCAGGATTAAAGATGATTTGTTTCGTATTTGTGTGTTGTTTCGTATTTTAAGTTAGTTTGCATTGTATTAATTACGTAACTTGTGTGTTGTATTGCATTTTAAGTTAATTTGTATCGTACTAATTACATTATTTGTGTGATGTATTGCATTTTAAATTAAGAAAATAAAAAAAAATATTTAAATAAATTTTGTTAAGTGTCTTATTTTAATTTAATTTTAATCGATAATTATAATGTTATTTAATCATAAAAACAAAAATTAAAATTTAAATAATAATATGAAATAGAAAGTGGTGGGGTAGAGAAAGTGGTGGGGTATGGTGTTGAATATAAAAACCATTGGAGAGGGTAAAAGTTGAATGTGTGTTGAATGATTAAGTGGAAGAAAGAGAAAATGATGTGGAGTGAAAAAGTGGGTGTTGAATATTTTTTGGTGTTGAAACCATTGTGGGTAGTCTAAGATGTCTCACGCCTTAATTTAATGAAGGCATAGAAATTTGGAAACTTTTTTTTTTGGTACATAGAAATTCGGAAAATTTACAAACTTAAAAAAAAAGGTTTATCTAATACTATGTAATATTGCAAAGCAACCAATAAATAATAATTTTTTATTGAACAATAAAAATTAAAATATTTATTAAAAAATTATACATTTAATATAAAATCCACATCTTAATTAGGGACGGAGAGAGTAGTAAGTTTTTAATGTGACAATAAACAATTGATTAGAACATCAATAGAAATGAGCGGAGAAATAGGTAAAGGAACATGTTAATGAACAAAAAGACACTTATCCTTCAACATATTTAATGATTCATAAGTCATATAAGGTGCCTCACACCTTAATTTAATGAAGGCATAGAAATTTGGAATTTGTTTTTGGTGCATAGAAATTCGGAAACTTTACCAACTTTAAAAAAATGACAATTTATGAAAAGCAATCAAAAATAGTAATTTTTTATTGAAAAATAACAATTAAAATATTTATAAAAAATTTTACATTTATTATAAAAAGGAGATAAAAATAGGGGATTAGAAGTGCTATTTTGAAAATTAGGAGGTCAAAATCGTAACTTTCTAAAATTTAGAGGACTAAAAGTACAATTAATCCAATAAATTTTCAGTATATTAAAATCCACCTTCGGCTGAATTTCCTTTATTGTATATCGAAATGATGAACATTATCAATTACTTCGTACTCCATAGTACACCTGTGTGTCTGTGATTCATAAAATAATAACAAATTAAAGCGCACACAAAAAAAAACTACAATATATTATATAACGTACAGTCAAAGGTTAGCCCGTGTCATGCACGAGATTATTTTCTTTTTTAATATTATTTATGTGTTTATTTTGATATATTATTTGAGTAATTTGGTTTAAAATTCTACGATAAAATTAAGATAGATTTCGCATGATCAAGGTTTAACGATGTTACAAGATAGAGCGAGATCAAAACTATTATTTCGCTTTTCGTTCTACACTATTAGAAGATAGACTCATTATCTTATATTCATCATCGGGACTATATAGTGACCCTATAAATATAAAATAATTATAATCTCGATTCTCAAATGAAAATTTAATTAGTTAAGGATGATTTTAATAGTGGGTAGAAAGTACTCTGCATTTCTCATTCTACACAAGTTAGAGATTCTCTCTCTCTCTCTCTCTCTCTCTCTCTCTTTCTCTCTCTGTGTGTGTGTGTGTATATATATATATATATATATATAACTCTCCCACATGATACTTTTTATTTTTCTAATAATATTTATTTTCTTATGTTTTTTTTTTACTTTTGAAGTTGTCTATTTAATTTTTCATTTTATATTATTTTGAATGTTGTATATATTTTTCTTTCAATTGTTTATGAGATTGATTTTATTTAATTTACTTGAGTACGAAAATACGATATATATTTAAAGATGTTACAGAGGCATAGTGGGGTGGAAAATACTCCCTCATTCCTTGTTCCCCGTTCAACAAAACTAAGAAATTTTCTCTCTCTCTCTCTCTCTCTCTCTCATATCTATCTCCCAGGAATCTCTAGAGACTCCATCAATAAAAAATAATTGTAAATTTTATACGATTTTTCAAATGAATATTAACATAATTTGATCATTGTACCACAAAGAAGCATTTTTCAATGGTGATCGTCATATGAAAAAATCTATGTATGGATCTCCACTCTCCCAGGAATCTCTAGAGACTCCATCAATAAAAAATAATTGTAAATTTTATACGATTTTTCAAATGAATATTAACATAATTTGATCATTGTACCACAAAGAAGCATTTTTCAATGGTGATCGTCATATGAAAAAATCTATGTATGGATCTCCACTCACATTGATAAATTAGCATTCCTAAAACGGTTTGAACGAAGTTTATGGAAAACTTAAGATTAGAATTATAAAAAAATTCCATAGATTATAAAAAATTAAAATTATATTAATTTATTTTAGATTTCCCATGGATTTTATTGGCTGAATGTAATCTAGTGAAAGTGCGATGGACACAAAATATGGAAAAATTCCCGTGGTCGAAATTCAAATTTTAATTAGTCAATGTGTATTTATAATAGTGGAGTGAAAATTATTTCTCATTTCCTATTATATACCAATGAGAGATTCTCTCTCTCTCTCTCCCTCTATTTCTATCTCTTTCTCGTTTTTGTTACAGGACTCTATAGAGACCCCATCAATAAATATCAATAAAATTCTGTATTTTTTTTTAATGAATATCAATAAAATTCTCGTGCGCAGTTATCACTATCTTCTACTTACACTTTTTATCATTGGGGATCATTTTTCATCGTGCTAAATAAAATTTTGAAGAAGTGATTCCCGTGATTAAATATGAAAATGTGTTTTATTCAAATTTTAATTAGTGGTGCTAAGCAGGAAACATCACGCTAATTTTACTTGAGGGCGAGAGTTCATCTCCCTTTGGCCCTAGTTTTCTTATTTTTTATTTTTTATTTTTTGTTCCTTTTCCTTTAAAAAAAACCATGTTAAATACCCAAAGTTCTAACCCATGCAAAACATGTTCAGAAGCTACTAATCCATTGACACTTTTTCATAAAAATAAAAACTTCGTTTTTTTTTACATAAAAATTGGTTTTTATTGATATATATATATATATAATGGAATCTTTGTATTATTTTGTGGATATAACAAACTTTTAGAAAAATATGGATTTGGGAAAATCATAGTTTTATGATAAGAATCATATTAAAAGAACCTAAAGAAACGGACCTAAGATTTTTCCTATTGAATATTTGGTCATAAGGGAAAAGCAGCATTGTCCATATAGCAGTAAAGAGTGATATAGTAGTGTCAGAAAATTTTGAAAAAAGGGAAAAGCAACGGTGTCGGTGTAGCAATAATGAGTGATGTAGCAGTGTCTTATATATTTTACCACTCAATTTTTAAGTTTTTAATTTGACAATAAAATTGACCAGAACCTCGATATAGAAATGAGCAGAGAAACATGTAAAAGGAACATGGTAATGAACACAAAGGTAGAGAGACAAATTCATCCCTTTTCGTATCTAATGGAGTGTTATCAGTTATACAATATTAGTATACTGTATCTCAAACCTCACCTTAATAAAGACATAGAAAGAAATTATGAAACTTTACCAATTTTAACGAACAATGGTTGTCTTACCATATTAATTGATCGCATTGATATGCCACCATCAATCCAATATAAAATATATGCTTCTCAAGTGTTTTGAAATATCTGCTTCCCACCAACCGCTTACCAAGTGCTTTGAAAACTATTGACGTAACAGTGACAAATTATGACAGTCGTCTGTTAATGCAGACATTGAAAATACAGATAACAGAGTGACAATTTATGGCATCAGTTAATGCAGACTTTGAAATTCACCATCAGCTGCTGCATGTTTTGAGAAATATTGACGATTTATGGCATCAGTTAATGCGGACTTTGAAATTCACCATCAGCAGAGTGACAATTTATGGCATTAGTTAATGCAGACTTTGTTTTTTCAAGAAAACCAGTGGAAAACAAATAATCCACTTTTTTAGATAATAGACACCAATATACTCCCTCCGTCCCAAATTATAAGGGAAAATAAAAAAATCACACTTATTAAGAAAAAGTAAAATATGAGAATTTGAAGTATGTTTTTGTGGGTTTTCTTTGGAATAAGTTGCATAGGAAGATGAAAAACAATTTTTATTGATTGTTGTTTATTGAGAAAATGAGAGAGAGAAGAAATTAAATGCAATTTGCATTTAATTTTATGAAAATAAGGAAAAAATATTCTTGAAAATGATTTTTTCTCTTATAATTTGAGACAAAAAAATTGGTTTTTTTCCCTTATAATTTGGGACGGAGGGAGTATATTCGACATCTTTCAAACCGTTTCTCAAAATTGTTCCTAAAATTATGCCCACTATATTTCATCGATGCAATGACAGCTGGTGGTTAAATATTCAGCGGCCGTGATTTAAAGTTTCAAAATTAGTATTGTTTGTTTAATAAAAAATAAAAACAAAAGCAATTAAAGAAAAACAATTATAGAAAATAACTAAATAACAATCAAATATAAACTTGTTCGAACGAAATTATATGTCACAACTCACAAACATTCATAAGGAAATTCATCTACTCGACCTAACCTAGGAAAATAAAATCACAAAGACAATAAAATAAAGGAACCTTGTTACCTCGGAGTTCCTTGGCCCTCCTTGCCTTCTCCTTAGAGTTCTCTCAACTCTACTTGAGCTATCACTATTGTTGAGTGATTTATGAATGAATAATTGTGAAGGAAGAGAGCTCTATTTATAGTTTTTCAGTTGGATTTGAGCTTTTTCCTGCTCTTCATTGTATCCATCGTGGCCATGATGGCGTTCAAATTCGCCTACTCGTGGCCACCATGGGTCATATTGTGGCACGATGAAGATTTGTTACAGATTTTCTCGTTTTGTTTCACCGCCTTTCATCGTACTGCGATTGATCTTATCGTGGGAATGATGGCTTGCGCATTTTCTTCCGGATTTGCCATTTTTTGATGTTTTTTCCATTTTTCTTGCTTCTTGGCCAAGTAACTTCGTTTCTCTAGTTATTTGCTTGTTTTTGGTCTTCAATTGCTACTAATACTACTAAAAACTACTCTAAAATAGTACTAAAAACATCATATAATTGACTGTCATCACTTATAAAAAAGATTGAATGAAGTATTAATTAAATTTAAATAAAATTAAACACGTAAATTGTCTCTCTCACACATTGTCCTTTTGTAAAACCTTCTTTCCTTTTTTCTTACAACCTTCATCTTCATTATGTCGTGCCAGTAAAGTGATATCTGTTGGCGCAGCAGAAGCATCAAGCTTGGCACACACACTTGCACAATGCACATAAGCCAGTGAGCTCGCCTATGAGCATAACACAGTTTTGCAGAAAAACTGTGATAGAGAAAGAAAGATGAAAAACTCTATATTTTGTGAGGTAGAAGAAGATGAAAGAATAAGCAAAAGGAAAAGTTTTATTCATCCACAATAGGGGCCAAAAAGTTGATTACAATTGATACACTAAGGTGTATTTATGCTTATTACTTAAGCTACAAGTAACTACCTTTGGCCTAACTAATTCCTAACAACTTTTGATAGTTAGACTAACCAACTAACTACCTAGGATCAAACAAAACAAACTGACTTCTAACTACTTAGCTAACTGATGAATTAGTATATTCCATCACTCCCTCTTAATTCAAAGTTGGCTAAGCACTAACAAGTCCTAACTTCTCTCTTAGAAACTCTAATCTGTCAAGTTTCACAGATTTTGTGAAACCATCTGCAAGCTGAATCTCTGTAGGACAGTACACTAATACAATGTTTCCATTCATAACTTGCTCTCTTATGAAGTAGAACCTTGTCTCAATGTGTTTGCTTCTTCCATGTGAAACTGGATTCTTTGCCAAATTGATTGCAGACTTGTTGTCAATCATAAGCTTCAAAGGCTTCTGCAGTTCACACTTTAGTTCCCTTAGCACAGAGTCAAGCCAAACCATTTGGCAAGTAGCAAAAGTGCCAGCAATATATTCAGCTTCACATGTTGATAGAGCAGTCACTGGCTGCTTCTTGGTACACCACGCAATTGCAGCACCATTGTATAGCATCACATATCCAGATGTGCTTCTTCTATCTGTTGCATCTCCTCCCCAATCTGAATCAGAATAGCTACTCAAGCTTTCACAATCATTTTTCAAACCAGTAGGAAATAGCAATCCATACCTCATTGTACCTTTTACATACCTAAAAATTCTCCTTGCTGCATTCATGTGAGATTTCTTAGGCTTATTCATGTATTTGCTGATTACACTTACAGCATAGCAGATATCTGGCCTGCTATTACACAAGTACCTCAATGATCCAATCATTTGTCTGAATAGTGTAGGATCTACTCCCTCTTCATCCTTGCATTCATCTAGTTTAGAGTTTGTGTCTGAAGGGTTTGAAATTGGCTTGCACTCAGTCATTTCAAACTTATCAAGCAGTTCACTGATGTACTTCTGTTGATGCATCACTATTCCACCTTGCACTTCAATAAACTCCATTCCAAGGAAGAATGATAGCTTTCCAAGATTAGTCATTTCAAATTCAGCCTTTAACTTGCCTTTCAATTTCTCAATTTCTGGTTTTTGACTACCAGTTATGAGAAGATCATCTACATACAAGCAAATTATGACCAAATCTTCATTGTTGAGATTCTGAACATAAACACCAAATTCCACTGTACACTTCTTAAATCCAATCTGAATAAGAAATTGATCAATCCTCTTATTTCAAGCTCTAGGTGCCTGCTTTAAACCATATAGAGCTTTGTACAGTTTGTACACCATTTCCTCTTTTCCTTTGATTTCAAAACCTGGTGGCTGAGCTACATATACCTCTTCATCCAATGGACCATTTAAGAATGCTGACTTGACATCCAAATGGTACATTCTCCATATATTTTTACAAGCCAGTGCTACTACCAACCTCACAGTTTCAATCCTAGCAACTGGTGCAAACACTTCATTGTAGTCAATACCATGTTTCTGTAAGAAACCTCTAGCCACTAACCTTGCTTTATGCTTTGAAATTGTACCATCAGGGTTCAGTTTCACTTTGAACACCCATTTCACATCAATTCTCTTTTTCTTGTCTGGCAAGGCAACTAGCTTCCAAGTCTGATTTTTCTCAATTGACTTAAGCTCCTCTTCCATAGCCTTCTTCCACACATTGCTTTTCAAAGCATCTTTGAAATTTACTGGTTCAGAATCAGCTAGTAATGCAAAATGAATGAGGTCACCCTCATCATTCACTGCATTGTCTTGAATTACTTCACAGTCATTCAATCTAGCAGGTACACGTTTTGTTCTCTGAGTTCTTCCAACCATATGAGCCCTGTCATCATCATCACTTGAGAGATTTGGATAAATGAATGTTGGTCTCTGCACCTTGAATTTGATCAACATCATTGACTGTTTCACCTTCATCATAGTTTTCACCTCCATCTGATTCATCACTTGAATTTGGATAAATGAATGTTGACTGTGATTCACTGCTATACACTGGCTCTTCCTCCCATTTCCATTTCTCATTTTCATTCACAATTACATCTCTACTGAAATGAACTTTCTGAGTGACAGGGTTGTATAGCTTGTAAGCACCAGTTGGATGATACCCTATAAGTATCATTATTTCACTTTTGTCTTCAAGTTTGGTTCTTCTAGCATCTGGCACATGCTTGTAACATAGTGAACCAAACACTCTGAGGTGCTTCACACTTGGTTTTCTTCCATACCAAGCCTCTTCAGGTACTGATTTCAGCTTCTTGGTAGGACACTTGTTCAAGATGTAAGCAGTAGTAGTGACTGCTTCACCCCAGAACTTGTGTGGCAGGCACTTCTGCTTAATCATGCTCCTAGCCATATTCAGCAATGTTCTATTCCTTCTTTCTGCTAGTCCATTGTGTTGTGGTGTGTAAGGAGCTGTAACCTCATATGTTATACCCTGACTTTTGCAGTAATCTTCAAAATCTTTTGAAGTGTATTCACCTCCACCATCAGTTCTTAAAATTTTAATTGATTTCTCACTCTCCTTCTCAATTAAAACTTTAAGACTTTTGAACACTGATAAAGCTTCACTCTTCAGCTTTATGGTGAATATCCACATCATTCTAGTGAATTCATCTACAAATGTAATGAAGTATTTGCTTCCTCCCAATGACTGCACTTCAAAGGGACCACAAATGTCTGAATGAATCACTTCTAAGGCTGCATTTGCTCTCTTAGCCATCTCCTTCACAAAAGGTAATCTGCTTTGCTTGCTCTTTATGCAGATATCACATATAGCATGCTTCACACTGATCTTAGGCATGCCATATACAAGTTCTTTAGAATTTAAATCTCTTAAGCTTCTATAGTTCAAGTGTCCATACCTTTTGTGCCATATTTCTTCAACTGGTTCACTTATATTTGAAGATAAACACATCACACTATCACTTGGAATCTTGCATCTGTATGTTCTATTCTTTGCCAGAGGAGACTTCAACACTAAGTTCCTTTTTGAATCAAACAGCTTCAATGAATTGTCCTCCATAGTCACTGAGAAACCTTTCTGCACCAGTTGTCCTATGTTAATGAGATTACAATTCATCTTAGGGACATAGAACACATCTTCTATGATGACTGTGTTGCCTGTTTTGCCTTTGAACACAATTTTCCCTGTACCTTCTGCTGCCAGTTCACTACTGTCAGCTAGTTTAATGCTAGTCTTCTTGCTTGCATCAAAACTAGTCAACCATTCTCTATGAGGTGTCATGTGGTTTGAGCAGCCTGAATCAAGAAACCATTCCTAATTTCTGTGAGTTTCATCACCAGTAGTAGCCATTACCAACACTGCCTTAGCATCATTGTCTTCAGCTACATTAGCTTCTTGTTGATCTTTATTATACCAGCATTCATCAGCAAAATGACCTAATTTTTCACAATTATAGCATTTTACCTTGCTTTTATCAAAATTCCTCTTCTTGTTTTGACTTTTGACATTGCCTCCTCCCTTTGAAGTTTCAGCTTTGTCATCTGACTTTGAATTTTGACTCTTGAGCCACTTTGCTTTACCCTTTCCTTTCTTTTTGAAATTCTTGTTACCATCATCTTTCTTGTTGGTTTGAGCTTGCAAGGCTTGTTGTTCTTTCTTTTCTGAACCCCTACTGAGAACTTTAATCTCATGTGCTTCCAAAGCACTTTGTAATTCTTCAATTTTCATTGTAGCTGTATCTTTCACATACTCTATAGCTATTACCACATTATCAAAGTTTGGAGTTAAGGATCTAAGCACTTTCTCTACTATCATTTCATCAGTGACATTCTCTCCACAATTTTTCATTTGATGAACAAGTGCAAGAAGTTTTGAGAAGAAGTCACTTACTTTTTGATCCTCTTCCATCACCATAGACTCATATTGCCTCCTAAAGGCCTGCAATTTCACTTTCTTGACCTTGGTTCCACCATCATGGTAACCCTCGAGTATATCCCAAGCTTCTTTGGACTTAGTTGCTTTTGAAATCTTTTCAAAATGTTGTGCATCACAATTCTGCTGGATATAGAATAAAGCCTTGCAGTCTTTTTTCTTGTTTTCTTTGTATGTGTTTCTCTGATCATTGGTTGGGTTTGCTCCCAACTCATCGTATCCATTCACCACTACCTCAAGACACTCTTGTGCTCCAAATAAGGACTTCATCACTGCACTCCATCTATCCCAATTCTTTCCATCAAGAATCAGAATGTTTGTACCAAAACCTTGGGTGTTCATCTTGAATTTTCAAGAAATCAATCTACACAGCTTCACTTTGTGTTTCTCCACTTGATTCCTTCACAATTCACTCTTGTCCTGTGATTGAACCAGGCTCTTGATGCCAATTGTTGGCGCAGCAGAAGCATCAAGCTTGGCACACACACTTTGCACAATGCACATAAGCCAGTGAGCTCGCCTATGAGCATAACACAGTTTTGCAGAAAAACTGTGATAGAGAAAGAAAGATGAAAAACTCTATATTTTGTGAGGTAGAAGAAGATGAAAGAATAAGCAAAAGGAAAAGTTTTATTCATCCACAATAGGGGCCAAAAAGTTGATTACAATTGATACACTAAGGTGTATTTATGCTTGTTACTTAAGGTACAAGTAACTACCTTTGGCCTAACTAATTCCTAACAACTTTTGATAGTTAGACTAACCAACTAACTACCTAGGATCAAACAAAACAAACTGACTTCTAACTACTTAGCTAACCGATGAATTAGTATATTCCATCAATATCTTCAATCTTTCTTTGTTTTGTTTTTTCTTTCATGAATCTCCCATCACTAATTTCATATATGTAACGCCCCAATTTTTAAACATATTATTTATTTAGGATTCAATTAGTTTTTGATTTAATTAGTCAATATTTATTTAGAATTTAATTGTCTTGGCGTGTCTAAACAATTCAATAATTAAGATATAGAGTAGAAGTGGCGAGATGATAAAATAAATTTAATTAATCAGAATTTAAAAGACTTTTAGTAAATTAAACAAGAAGAGAAGAGTAAAAAGAAAGAACTTAGAACATTGAGTGCTTGTTTTCGGGATAATGATGGTAACTTTGTGGCTGGCTTCACGTAAAGACAACAGGTCACCTTGTCAACGGTTGAAGGCGATGCTTGGGCGCTCCTGCAGGCCATGAAGGAAGTCAATATTAGATGTTTGAATATGGTTCAATTTGAAAGCGACTCACAGGTGTTGACTGAAGCTATTCTAACTAGGCATAGTGGTAATTCGGAATTTAGTTTAATTGTTGCTGACGTTATCAAAATTATGTTATCGTGCATAAACTTTAAAGTGAAGTTTGTTAGGAGACAAGCGAATATGGTTGCTCATACTCTTGCTCGGGCGGCCATTTCTTAGTCTAGTTTCCGTAGATTTGAAATTATTCCCTCATGTATTGAACGTTTACTAGTTAATGAAATGTATTAAGTTTGTTTGATTAAAAAAAAGTTTAGAAGAAATAGAAGTAAGGGGTGCAAAGGCTAGTTAACCCGTAAAAAGGGGTATAGTTGGCAAAAGAGTAAAATAATAGAGAAATAGAAACTAAGAATTTTTTTTTACTCATAATAGAACCTAAGAATTAGGCCTAGAGATTAGTAGTAAGAATGAGATGTAAATTATAACCTTTTTAGTAAACCCAATTGTCTTGTAGAGAGGTAACCTAATAATTACTATAAAAGGCAAAGAAAATAGATAACTAGGATTACCATTACTTTTTACTAGAAACAGAAAAATAAGAAAAGAACAGTAAGATCAAGGATAGACTTGAATTTAAACTAATTTACTTATAAATATTAATATTAAATATATTTTTAATTTATCTAATATTAAATTTCACCGGTTCAATAATAGTTGAACCAATTGACTCATCAATCGAAAGTCACACCGATACAAATCTCCCATCCAATTTTTAGAACATCGATTGCAGCCTAACTATATATGTAGAAATCCAATATACTTCATTATAAACAAAATAGATGTTGTGAAATCAATGAGTGTTGAAAAAAGCTATCATGGGATCATAAATGACTTGTTTAGCATTGACATTCGCACCAAAATCAAGATGTGCATAATCCTCCTTGATCAATTCCACAAGCTTGTTAGGATCATGATTATTGAGGTCATTGAGCAAAAGGTTCACATCTTGTACATCAGACAAAATATCTTGCCCTCCAACATCTAGGAAAAGAGGGAATTCACTTGGAATTTTGGCCATGTCATAAGTTGGAGGAACCACTTGTCCGTAGTGTAGTACATTTTGTGCTTGATCACCATAATCATACTTTGCAATTCTGATCACTTCTCAGAGTTTATAATACACGGGTGAGTCAATAAAAAATTATTAGTCCTAATAAAAAATGCATAAAAATCTAGATAAAAAAAATGCATAAAAATAAAGTGATATTGAGATTATATTGATTTTTATACACAAACGTTACCATGATGAGATGAGATGTAATTATATTATACCGGTTGTGTATAGAAATTAAATTAAATAATATTTAGTCACAACAAGAAAAAGTGAAAAAAAAAATGTTACTTCTTAGACGACTTACTTTACGAAAAATGAATCAAGTTCTCTGTTGATGTTGGTTGTGGTTCATAATTAAGATAGTAATCCAACATATAAAAGAATTCATGCAACAGTTCGGACCTGTGATAGTCAAAATACAATAAATAATTGTTGTAATCATTTTGATACATAAGATTTAAGTGAAATTTCCTTATCAATGTAAAGTACCTGTCAATAATGACAATAAACTTGTAAAGTTGATGTTTAGAGTTTTGCATATGTCACTGACAAATTTTGCTGCAACATTCCTACCAAATAGTAAAAATATTAAATTAAAAAAAAGTTTATTTACCTTTTTGCACTCAAACATTCTAACAAAGATATAGTAAAAATAGATGAAAGGGTTATTTATTCTTATGCATTAGGAATGATTTCATAGATGCCTAACTGATATAAAACCTGTTATATTAAATTAAAAAAGGAAAATATTTTCATAATTGAATTCAATAAATATTTTAATACATAATTTAGCTAAAATAGAGCATTTTTTTTCTTTATAGAGAGATCATGCTTTATGTCTTAGGACAAACTTACATGTATTGCTTTATATGCAGTTTTTTTTATTGCTCTCGCAAAGTAGTTTTTTAATTAAAAAAACGACTTCTTATATTTTTTCAAAATAATTTTTCTTAAAAAACTAACTCTTTGTGAGAGGAACAACAAAAATAGCACATAAAAGTAATGCATATAAATTTTGTCGTATGTAATTTTATTGACAAAAACTTTTAGTCCTGTCTCACCTCCACTAAAAATTTATCAACAAGAAGTCTTATTGCCGTAGCAGGAATCAAATTCATATGAGCAATTGGACTAAGTAATTCAGCCGATCTCAACATATTCAAAAGCTTCCCTTGAGACAGAGCAACAAAAGCCATTAAAGATCCCTAAAAAATTATATGATTGTTACATAAACACTAAAAGCATAGAAAATAAACAAATAATCAATTAAGTAGCTACGAGTATTAGCTTACGCTCAACTAGTAGAACTAGTTGAGTTAAAGGTTAACGAAGTTGGAGGTTCATGGTTCATATCACAAGGTGTAAAAGAAATTAACATAACAATTAACATACTTCCAATTTGTCGTTAAAAAAAGTAGTATTAGCTTAATTACCTGAGAATGACCTGCATAGTATATTTTTTGACCTGTATGGTTGTAAACATATTGGACCAAAGCTGGAAGATCATAATTAGCTAATTCATCTCATGACCAATCCCAATAAGCCTATACAAAATGAAATAAATTAAAACAATAATCAATTACAATTTATATCAATCAATGAAAATTTTTAAAAAATGAAATGCATTAATAATTATATCATATGTATAAGAACCATGTCATTAGGACTTGGTGATGTGTGCATGGTGCTATATTTTGTACCACGACCATTTACAAGCCACACATCAAATCCACTGTCTGCTAAAATAAATCCCAATGATTCTTCTGGAGAATTCAACAACCATACAATACCATCCTGAAATAAATAATAGGAATCAAACATATTGTCTTTGCATATACTGCAATATTGTAATTTGTATATGAATTTGCATCGATAAAACTTACAAAGAAGATACCATGTTGTATTAGCACAGGTGGCTTGTCTGCTTTCTTACCGGACAACCTTGCAGGAATTCTCTGTAGGCTTAGGATATAGCCATCCTTTATTGTTACCTAAGTCGTAAAAAAAATAGTCATGCAAATTTGCGATATTATAAAATAATATAATGTCAAATATGTGATATACTCTCTCCATATCCTTAAATATGATAGCCTCTGCAAATTATTATGTGTATTTATTAGAATTTTCAAAGGTATACTCCTTATTAATATTGTTGATCTATTTTGAAAGAAAAAAAGTTAAAGCGAAACACATTTGAAAAATTTACGAACAAACATCAAGTATTTAAGATTTTGTATAGTTGTTTGTGTAATCTTGTGTATTGATAATTGATATAATAATAATAATAATAATAATAATAATAATAATAATAATAATAATAATAATAATAATAATAATAATAATAATCAAGGTTTTAAATTGCGGTTGCGGTCGCGAATGCGGTTGCGATTGCAGGTGTTGAGAAGACTGCGATGCAGATTGCTGCCATTGCGGTGTGAAATGATTTTTTATCCACACAAACATAAAAAAATAAATTATAATTACTGTAATTTCTTATATATGTTTTACTTATAGTTCTCTATAAATTTTAATTCATTTTTAAGACATTGTATCTATTTATGAATAATATAAATTTAACTCGAATGGAACAAACATTAACATAAATACATTCTACAAATTAAAATATAAAGTAACACAATAATTTAGTTTTTTACGCTAACATTGTATCAAAATTAATCTCATTATTTAAATAGTAAATACAAAAATAAGCTAATATGGATATCCATATAAAAAATAAATCTATTAATAAATTAAAAAGAATAAAAAAAAACCACTAATACCACTACCAATATTTTCTACACTGATATTTTTCCCCATTAATATTTCGGTTCCCTCCACTACCCAATAAAATAAATTATTAATATTTTTTTACCGGATTATATTATTATAATTATTATAATAATAAAAATTTCTAGAAACTAGTGGTACTGGTACACTCTGTCTCACACTCTCACACAATGCTCAACAACCCAGAAAACTATTTCTTCTTCTTATTTCATCTTCTTCTTAACAAAACCCAGACACCAAACTTAGAAACCAAACTTCCAAACAACTCAAAAAATGCACACATGTATTTCATCTTTTACACAGCAGAAAACAACATGAGTGAAGGGAAGAAAGAGTAACATACCCTGATAGAGGTAAGTTTTCTGAAATTTTACAATAAGATTCTTTGAAAAGTTATTTTTTCTCTTTTCTAAGATTGATTCGAGATGCGTTGCGGTTTCGATGCGACATCACATGTGATTTAAGTTCACACCACAATTATAGCCCGATGCGATTGCGGTGTCGTCCGCATCCGTAATATTGCGGCCGATTCGGGCAATAATACCTTGATAATAATAATAATAATAATAATAATAATAATAATAATAATAATAATAATAATAATAATAATAATAATAGTGGCTATGCTCAACAGCCCTTGTCTGTTGCCTCCACTGCGGCAATGTTCTTATCTATAATGTATGAGTACTTACCAGTATCGAGTGTTGGGGTTGATTGCAATGTAAGTCTCACATTGCTAATGAAGAGAAATAAAGGTCAAAGAAATTATATTGAAGAAGTCTCACATCGCTTAGAATTGTGAAGCAATGAGGGAATCAAGGCTATATAATGGACCTAAGTTCTTTGTTTATAATTGCACCAAGCAGTAACACTTGTAAACACTTTAAGTTTATATTTGTGTCTTTTTGCTTTTCTCTTATGCTCTTGTTTAAGAGTATTTGAGATGTAGTTCAAATATTTACTTTGGAGAGTGTGAGTGTATTGGGGGCCAAGGAAAGGTTGAGGGTAGTCTATGTGTTGTAACAATTTTCACATAGTGTTTATTCTCTGATTTGTCGTTTTTGACAACGACCGTGGTTTTTTTCTCCGGTTTGGAGTTTCCACGTTATATTCTTGTGTTGTTGATTGCGTTCTTTTATTTTCTCTATGCCGGTTTTTCCCAACAACTGGTATCAGAGCTCTTGGTTTGATTCAGGAGGAGGGAGTTCCGCTGTGAAGTTTAGGCTAGAGAAAATTGATGTTTGGCTTATAGAAAATCAAGTCAAGGATGTGTTGATGCAATCAGGGTTACACAAGGTCAGCTTGGAGAGGCGGTGGTAATAATACTCGACATCAGTCTGGAGAGGCGGTGCTAAGAATACTCGAGTTACGTCTGAAACAACAACTTATTATGAGGATGCGAAGGTGCTAGTGGAAGTTGAGAATCGGTGGAGTGCTGTGTCATATGGACTTTGGAAGCTCCTATCACATGTGTTTGAAGAAGAAATACTTTTGAATCCCTATAGCTAGTTGAAGGTGGAGTTGTTCATCTTGGTGACGGAAAGCTTGTAAGGTTCAAGGTATGGGTGAGTTTCTTTTAACACAATGCGAGGTATTTTCTTGAACTTTGATGCATAGATAGTAGGTAGATTACTTGTTAGATAGTTCTACTATTATTGGTTATGCATCTGTTACTAGTGGTGATTCTCATGTTTTGGTTAAGTTGTGGATCTTCGGGTGGGTACTTGTTAGTGACATGAGTTTAGTTGGACTAGTGAAACAAGGTTTAATAGGTGATGTAACTAAACTGAAATTGTTGGAGCCTAACAATGGCCTGAGGTGGTTTCACAGATGTTTGAAGTTGTTCAAGTGACACATGGGCATCGGTTGACATAGATGCAAGGTGTGTGATGATAGCGTGCGGGCATTGGTTGGCATTGATGCAAGGTACGCGGTTATCTCGATGGCTGATGAACTTCCAGAGAAAGCCAACATGGAAGTTGCACCATAAATTGTCAGCGAGGTTTCGAGATGAAATTCTTGGGATGGCTTGGTTCCAAGTGAAGCAAAATCTTGGGATGGTTTAGTTCCAAGTGAATAAAATTCTTGGGATGGTTTAGTTCCAAGTGGAGTGTACTTTTTATGGTGGAGTATGATAATTTAATTTGTCGGTATAGACAATGAGAATTATGATTGTCGGTGAAGACAATGATTGTCGGTATAGACAATGGAAGCATAAGATAATGATTGTCGGTGTAGACAATGAAGATTAAAGACCATTACAATCAAGGTGGAGATTGTTGGGGTTGATTGCAATGTAAGTCCCACATTGCTAATGAAGAGAAATAAAGGTCAAAGAAATTATATTGAAGAAGTCCCACATCGCTTAGAATTGTGAAGCAATGAGGGAATCAAGGCTATATAATGGACCTAAGTTCTTTGTTTATAATTGCACCAAGCAGTAACACTTGTAAACACTTTAAGTTTATATTTGTGTCTTTTTGCTTTTCTCTTATGCTCTTGTTTAAGAGTATTTGAGATGTAGTTCAAATATTTACTTTGGAGAGTGTGGGTGTATTGGGGGCCAAGGAAAGGTTGAGGGTAGTCTATGTGTTGTAACAATTTTCACATAGTGTTTATTCTTTGGTTGTCGTTTTTGACAACGACCGTGGTTTTTTTCTCCGGTTTGGAGTTTCCACGTTATATTCTTGTGTTGTTGATTGCGTTCTTTTATTTTCTCTATGCCGGTTTTTCCCAACATCGAGTACGTACTTCATACCAACCCGTACCTTAATTGTTGATAGTGAATTTTCTTTGGAAAGAAATTGAATAAATGATTATTGATAGAATGTTAAGAGGAGAGTAATAGCATGTCGGTGCCTTTGAACTCCATTGTTGCGCGGGGTGAAATCTAGTAAAGATTGTGTATCTGTTTCTTTTTTATATTTTAATTAGTTTTAATGTATGAGCAGTTAGATTTAATCCAACAAATAAGAATACTGCAGCAGTGGAGGCAGCAGACAAGCGGGCTGCTGAGGATCTGGATTCAAAATTCAGTCATGATCGCAAGATGACAAAATGGCAAAACAGAAAGACGGTGACGAAAACGACAAGACAATGAGATAATAAGGTGGTGCATGGCGGTTGTTGGAACAAAATTGATTTAAAGATGTTAGCCCCTAAATCTATAAAGGTTTTGATGATAACAAAGTATTAATAAACAATTGGAAGGACTAAACATTTATTTTAAGTGTGCAGATATAAGCATCAGATAAGCTCTGAGTGAAGCTCAGAGGATGTGAATTCAGAAGTTCACAAGCGCTCAGAAGATGTTGGACTTCAGAAGTTACAACCTTCAGAGGATGAAGTCTTCAGAACTTCTTGAGTGACTAAAGCCTCATCAACCTCTGAAGATCTTTTTGATATCTGTGAAGATTCCCTTTGCAAGTCAACTCTTCTACCAATGAAGAAAAGGACCTTTCAAGCCTGATCAGTTCAGCTACTCTCGTTTTTGTCTGTCCTCACTTGAGAACGTGGGTCTTCAGAATTGTTAGCTGAATAAGGAAAGTCCACTCTGCAGTAGTCAAAGTATCTGAAACTTTTACTCAGTTTAGATACAAACAAACTGCATCAAGACAGACTGCTTGAAGACAAAAGATTATCAACTCCAACGGTTCTTTTTACAACGACTCTTTTCTAGTCATATATATACTAGAAGAATCAGCTACAAAAAACATATACAATTATCAAGGATTGAACGTGCGCTGACCAAACTCTGAATTCTGTGTATACAAGCTCTGAACCTCTTATCAAGTGTTTTTGCACTTTAGTCAAATACTCTGTTCTATTTGTATTTGCTCTCTTTAGGTTCATCTAAGAGCATTTGTATATTTTCATATACTTTACTATTACTTGAGGAAACTTAAGCTTGTGTGCTTAAGTGTGAAGTCTTAAGCTTGTGTGCTTGAGCATTGTTGAGAAGTCTCTTGCTTGTGTGCTTGAGCAGGTGTAATCTTGTGTGATTATAGTGAAATCCCTTGGAAGTGCAAGGGGACTGGACTACTCTCGTTTTGTGAGAGGAACCAGTATAAATTGCTTGTGTGATCTCTCTCTCTCTCTTAACGTGTTTATTGTGTTTTTATCCGCTGCCGTTGTAGTTAAGTTAAGAACTTGAAAAAGTTTTAAACTTGACTAAAACACAATTCAACCCCCCCCTTCTTGTGTTTTCACACCTTCAATTGGTATCAGAGCACTGGTCTGTTACTTTCACTTAACAGTGAGACAGTAAAGATCTTGTGAGAACACTATGTCTGGAGGAGACGATAGTAGCACTAGAACAACCGGTGAAGCCGGTGAGGCCAGTGGTGCTGGTGGTGGTCCTAGAAATGCTTTTGGTTTTGACTACTTAAGTAATGAATCACATGAACATAGTGGCAATAGGAAAACCCCTATATTCAATGGTGATGCATCATTATTTGAGTGGTGGAAGGAAAGACTGTATAGCAATATTACTGCTATTGATCATGAGTTGTGGGATTTGGTTGAGCTGGGAGTAACTTTTGAAAACTTAAATGAACATGGAAGGTTGTCCATTGAGCATAGAAAGTTACTCACACCAGCTAACTTAAAAACCTACACTAAGCATCATAGAGTAAAAGACATTGTTGTTGGTGCTATTAGACATGAGGATTATGTCAGAATAGAGAACAAGTCTACTGCTAAATCTATCTTTGATTCTATGTGTGCTACCTATGATGGTAATGAAAAGGTTCAAGAGGCTAAAGCTAGTCTTTTGATAAGGCAATATGAACTATTCACTATGCAACAAGATGAAAACATTGAGACTATGTTTACAAGGTTTCAAATCCTTGTATCTGGTCTTAAAGCTCTTAAGAGAAGTTATTCCACCTATGACCATGTTCAGAAGATTCTGAGAAGTCTTCCTATTGCTTGGAGACCCAAGGTCACTGCAATAGAGGAAGCTCAAAATCTCAAGACTCTGAGTCTTGAAGCTCTGATAAGCAATCTCAGAAGCCATGAGATGGTTCTGGATGCTGACTCAGAAACTAAGAAGAAGTCAAAGTCAGTGGCTTTACAGTCAACTAGGACTACTTCTAAGGCTCTTAAGACTCAGCTTCTTGATATTGAAGAAGAATCTTCTGCTGATGGTCAAGAGGATGAGATGAATGAGGATGAGTTTGCTTTATTCACCAAGTTTCAGCAATGGAACAGATTTAACAAAAGAAATTTCAGAGGTAACAGCTCCAGAAATTTTGTCAGCAAAAAGGATGATCAGAAGAACTGCTTCAACTGTAAGAAGCCAGGACACTTTATTGCTGATTGTCCAGAAATGTCTGCTAAAGACAAAAGCAAAAGATATAACTCAAAGAAGCAACAATTCAAGAGTAAATTGAGAAAGAGTCTGATGGCTACCTTTGAAGAGCTATCATCTGAGGAAGAAGTTGAGGAAGAAGAAGAGGCAAATCTAGCCCTGATGGCTTCAACTGACTCAGATGCAGACTCAGACGATGAATCAGAATCAGATTCAGAAGTAACTGATGAGGTATTTTCTGACTGCTCTAAATCTCAACTTATAACTGCACTTAACAAGGTCATTGAGAAACATCTCAGAGTGTTAAGTAAACAAAAAGTTTTACAAGAAAAGCTTAACACTCTGACTGAGCAAGCAGAACATTTTCAAGGTCTATATCAAGAAACTCTGAATAGAGTAAATGACTTTGAAAAGGGTTGTGCTGTTTGTCACAAACCTATTGATGAGCAGGAAATAGCTCTTCAACAGTTTGTGCATCTCAACCTTGGGAAGAGCAAAGCTGCTAATAGAATTTATAATGTTTTAAGACATAGAGGAGAAGGACTTGGCTATGAATATGGTAGAACATATTCAAAGCTGAAGACCTTTGCCAAAAAGGTTGGAAAATCTTGGGTTTATTATGTTGTTCCACCAAGTGAAGAGGGAAAGAATCCTGGTATTGTTGAAAATGACAATGATGATCTGAGTGATTTAGAAGCTGACAGCTCAGAGGAACCAAGTGCCTCAGGATCTGGAAAGAAAAGTTCAGAAGATAGAAGTTGTTCAGAACCTGAGAACATTAGTTCAGATGTTCTGAAAGCTTAAAATCTGAGACTTCAAATTCTGGATCCAAAGGAACTTCAGTACCTGAAGCTAGTCAATCTAAAAGATCAGAAGTTTTTAAAAGAAAAAATTCAAACTCCAAATCTCAGATGAAGTACAAGACTCAGATTATTTATGATTCTAGAGTCAGTAGATATAATCAATCAGAACATGGGATTGATGATAAATACAAACCCTGGAATCATAAACAATCCAAATCTTGGAACAATAACAGATTTCAAACAAAGAAAAGATTTCAAAAAGGTTATTATTCCAAACCAAGATCTTTCTCTAACACTAGACAACATAGTAAGCATGTGTGGACTAACAAGCGTGGACCCAGAAGATGGGTACCAAAAGCTGAAATAATGTATCATTCAGATTTACCAACTAGGAAAGGATATGTCCTACCTAAAGTATGGAAACAAGTCCTATGCAAAGGAAGAAGGGCTTATGTCCTAGACACATGGTTGACAAGTTCTCAAGTCAACAATCAGAACTTGAAAAATGAAGAGGAAGAATACTGGGATGACTTTATCATTAACCTTGATGAAGAGTTCTATCGCAATGATTAAAGTTGTTTCTCATACAGCCTGCCACTCAAAGAAGTATCATGAATCATTCATGGTATCTGGATAGTGGATGTTCAAGGCATATGACTGGTGACAAACAACTATTTTCTAAGCTGACTATGAAAGAAGGAGGATCTGTTGGCTTTGGAGGTAATCAAAAAGGAAAGATAATAGGTACAGGTACAGTAGGTAATTCTTCCCTATCTATTAATGATGTCTGGTTAGTTGATGGACTTAAGCATAATCTATTGAGCATAAGTCAATTTTGCGACAATGGTTATGTAGTCATTTTTAATAAGGAATCATGTACTGTAACCAAACAATCTGATAATTCCATTATATTCAAAGGTCTTAGAAAGAACAATGTTTATAAAATTAATCTTTCTGATTTGAATGAACAAAAAGTGATGTGTCTTTTGACTTTGAGTGAAGAAAAATGGGTCTGGCATAAGAGGTTAGGCCATGCTAACTGGAGATTAATCTCTAAGCTTAGCAAGCTTGACCTTGTCAGAGGTTTACCAAAAATCAAATATCACTCAAACACACTTTGTGGTTCTTGTCAAAAAGGAAAAATTACAAAATCTTCTTTTAAACCTAAAAACATTGTTTCTACCTCAAGACCATTGGAACTTCTTCACATTGATCTTTTTGGGCCAGTTCACACTGCCTCTATCAATGGAAAGAAGTATGGATTAGTAATTGTTGATGATTACAGTAGATGGACTTGGGTAAAATTCTTAAGAACAAAAGATGAAGCTTATGATGAGTTTAGCATCTTCTGCAAACAAATTCAAAATGAAAAAGGCTACACCATTTTAAAAGTTAGAAGTGATCATGGTGGAGAATTTGAAAATGAACCTTTTGAAAACTTTTGTGAAAAATATGGCATCCTGCATGAATTCTCTTCTCCTAGAACTCCTCAACAAAATGGGGTTGTAGAAAGGAAGAATAGAACTCTGCAAGAAATGGCCAGAACCATGATGCATGAAACTAATGTAGCAAAATTTTTATGGGCAGAAGCTGTAAACACAGCATGTTATGTTCAAAATAGAATCTATATCAGATCTAAATTGAACAAAACTGCTTATGAATTGTTCAAAGGAAGAAAACCTGACATTTCTTATTTTCATCAGTTTGGATGTACATGTTATATCTTAAACAACAAAGTCCATCTAAAGAAATTTGATGCTAGAGGTTATAAGGGTATCTTTATAGGATACTCTGAACGCTCAAAAGCATACAGACTGTATATTTCTGAAACACACACTGTGGAAGAAAGTATGCATGTCAAATTTGATGACAAAGAGCCTGACCAAGTGTCAGAGCTTGTGGAAGGTTTGTCTAGATTTCAGGTATCAGAGGATCAATATTCAGATATTCCAAACTACTCAGAACATCCATTCTCTGAAGAACCTCTGAACATAACAGTTCCTACAGACTCTGAACAACAAAGAGCTGAAGCAACTGCTGAACCTGATGTTGATGAGTCTGAAGATGATGAGCCCCCAAGAAATACCTTCAAATACAAATCATCACATCCAGAGGAACTGATCTTAGGCAACAAGGATATTCCAAGAAAGACAAGATCTCAACTGAGAAATGAGGAATCTTTAGTTGGTCTTATCTCAATGATGGAACCTTCAAAGATTGATGAAGCTCTGAAGGATGATGCTTGGATTGTAGCAATGCAAGAAGAGCTGAATCAATTTCAAAGGAATGATGTATGGACTCTAGTGCCCAAACCTTCACACAAGAACATTATTGGAACAAAATGGGTATTCATAAACAAGCTGAATGAACAAGGTGAAGTGGTAAGAAACAAGGCTAGATTGGTTGCACAGGGTTATAGTCAACAAGAGGGGATTGACTATACTGAAACCTTTGCACCAGTTGCTAGACTTGAAGCAATCAGGTTACTTCTATCCTATGCTGTTAATCATGGAATAACCTTGTATCAGATGGATGTTAAAAGTGCCTTCTTAAATGGTTTTATTTCTGAAGAAGTGTATGTTAAGCAACCTCCTGGTTTTGAAGATGTCTCAAACCCAGAACATGTTTTTAAATTGAAGAAATCACTGTATGGTATGAAACAAGCTCCAAGAGCTTGGTATGATAGACTCAGTAATTTTCTTCTTGAAAAGGGTTTTGAGAAAGGGAAGGTTGACTGCACACTCTTTAGAAAAACAACCAAAGAAGACATTTTAATCATTCAAATTTATGTTGATGATATTATTTTTGGTTCAACTAATGCTTCCTTGTGCAAGAATTTTTCTAAGATAATGCAGGATGAATTTGAAATGAGCATGATGGGAGAATTGAAATTCTTTCTTGGAATTCAAATCAATCAGAAGAAGGGAGGAACTTATGTTTATCAATCAAAATATACCAAGGAACTTCTGAAGAAGTTCAATCTAGATGACTGCAAGATAATGAACACTCCTATGCATTCAACTACCAACATGAGCAAGTCAGATGATGAAGGAAAAGTAGATCAAAAGGTCTACAGAGGTATGATTGGTTCCTTACTCTATCTGACAGCCTCTAGACCAGATATTTTATTCAGTGTATGCTTATGTGCAAGATTCCAGTCAGATCCTAGAGAATCTCATCTTACTGCTGTAAAGAGAATCTTTAGGTATCTGAAAGGAACAACTAATCTTGGACTTCTCTATAAGAAATCCAATGATTATGTGCTAAATGGATTCTGTGATGCTGACTATGCTGGAGATAAAATTGAAAGAAAATCCACAAGTGGCAATTGTCAATTTGTTGGTGAAAACCTTATCTCCTGGGCTAGTAAGAGACAAACTACTATAGCTTTGTCTACAGCAGAAGCAGAATACATTTCAGCAGCTAAGTGTTGTACACAACTACTCTGGTTAAAATATCAGTTAGAAGATTATCAGGTAAGCAGTAACAATATTCCTTTATATTGTGACAATACTGCAGCCATTCATTTATCTAAAAATCCTATCCTACACTCTAGAGCCAAACATATTGAAATTAAACACCATTTTATCAGAGATTATGTTCAGAAAGGCATTATAGATATTAAGTTTGTTGATACTGAAAATCAATGGGCTGACATATTTACTAAAGCCTTACCTGTTGAAAGATTTGATTTTATAAAGAAACATCTGAACATGTTTTCAATCTCTGAATGAAAATTTTTTTTGGCTTTTAAAATGTAAGAGGTTATGTATATCAGAACTTATGATTCAGATCATCTGAAACACAAGCTCTGAAGTACCTAACTCTGATAGAGAATTTTAAATATCTCAGAGGCTCTGAACTATTTAAGTGGGAAACGTTTAGTATTCACTGCTGAACAGTTGTCCATTAAAATAGCAGTTACCGAGTAAATTTCTGCACGTGGTCTACGTGTGTCAGGTAGTGGGTGGTTAATGATGATTTTTGGTATTCAACTTTCTGTCAATTAGCGTAAATTCCCAAATTTGCTATTTTCGTGTTAACTGTGTGCATTTAAATAAAACTTACACAATACACTTGCACACTTCTCACTCTCACAACCTACACTTTCTTTTTCTCTCTAAACCTTCAACAAACTTTCTTTCTCTCTCGTTAGTTTTCAAACCCTACCCTAATCTCCAACAATGGCCGGACCTTCATCTTCTTCGTCAACTAAGATTCCACCGTTTTTGTTCAAGAACCTTCAGATTGTTGGGAACGAGATGGAATTCCCAGAATCTGAACTCACGTTTCTGTCAGAGAAGATAGTAGATTTCGACGGCTTGAAAGCTAATGGTTTCGACGTTAAGCCGTATTTTATCACTCAAGGTTGGGATAAGTACTTCGACATGCTTAACGGTCCTATCTACCCAGATTTGTTGAAGAAATTCTGGATGAAAGCAAAGGTGTTTGATAAGCATGAAGCTAAGAAGGAAGAGCTTGCTGCAATAGAAAGGAATCCTAGTCTGAAGGGTAAAACTAGGAAGGAAATGGGTCTGCTGGAATATACAGGTGTACAGATTAGGTCTAACATCTGTGGAATGAATATGAGTCTCTCGCCCATTCATTTCAATGCTCTTCTTGGTCTGCCTAACTCTGGGATAGAGTTAGATGTTTTTGAAAAGGATACAAGATACAGAGATGATCTTCTGCATCTCATCTGCACAGACTTCTCCTTGAAAGGGAAAGTAAAGGGATTGACTGATGAATGTAGAGTTCTCTTCAAAATCATCTTAGCAACTATCAGTCCAAGAGTTGGTGGGACTGATACAATCTCCTGGACTCATCGTCATCTTCTGTATTTCCTTCTGACAGGAAAGAAGGTAAATCTTGGAGATTATTTCTTTGAAAGGATATGTGAAGCCATTTTTGCAAGTAAATCTCAGAGGAAAACTACTATAGTTTATCCTAGGTTGTTGTCAGACCTTCTGCATCAAGGTCATGTTGTTCAGAACCTAAAGAAATTTCACCCAAAACTTGTAGAGAAGAAGTTCACACCTGAAATTCTATATGCTAGTTTCCTCACTAAGATGCGTCTTATTGCATCTAAGCCTGTTGCACCTCCACAAGAGTTATCTGCTAAACTTGAAGATCGTTTGTATGTGGATGGATATCCAGTTATTTCAGAAGCTGACGCTGAGCACATCATTCAGGACTATTTGGAAGTGCTCAGAGAAGAAGGATTCGTTGTTGATAGAAGTATGGTTCCTCCTGCTCCTGCAAATTTGTATATTCCTACAAGGAGACCTAAGAGAAAGGCTGTTGCTCAAGCTGATCAACCTAAGCCAGATCTCTTGGCTCAGAAGAGGATTAAGGTGGAGCAAGCTGATGCTGAAAAGAGAACAAAGAAGAAGCATGAAGAAACTGCAACCAAGGCTGCTGAAGGAGCTTCCAAAGAGCCTATAGTTGTTGAAGTTGACAGCTCATCTGAAGAGTCTGAATCTGAAGATGAGACTGAGTCTGATGAAGAGACACTGGCTGAAAGACTTCGTAGAAGACCTGTTCCTATTTCTAAAGGTAAAGGTAAGTCTTCTAAGTACATCTTCAATGAAACTGAGATTGGAATAGGTTACACAAAACCTCTTAGGACTATACTTCCTGAACCCACAATTATTCCAACCTCTGATAACCCTCTGTCTGAACTAGAAAAACATCTTAGTCCAGACCCTCTGAATAATCAAACCTTCACCCAGAAATCTTCATCACCCCCTAAACCACATTCACCTCAACCCCAATCACAAAAGGAAACACCTACCATTCCATCATCTGAACCAAAATCACATATTCCAATCACTGAACCAACCTCTCCCACAAAACAACCCTCTCCACATAAATCTCCTGAACCAACAGCTGAACACATTTATCCTGAATCAACCTCTGACATCTCATCATCTGAAGCAACCCCTGAACCCAATCCTAACCCAAGTGCTGAACATGCTTCTCCTGAGCGTATTCACACCTGTGCTCCCAAGCCTTCAGAGGCAGAAGTTGTTATTATTGACAACCCTGCTACTGAAACACCAAACCTCTCTACCATTCCCAATCCTTCACCCTCATCATCTAACCCTTTTAGTAATCTATCCACTCAGTTTCATGATGACTTACTTAGATTATCTAAGATAAAGGACAGGTTCTTAGTTTGTCCTTCTGATGTGGACCTAGAAGTGTCAATCATTAAGGCAAGGATTTGCAATGCTTTGGATGATGCTGCTGAAGAGATTAAGGCTGTTGTTGGTAAGAGGGATCTGGATGTTATAAGCTTCATGAAGAACAGTTTGGCTAGGGCTGAGTTGAAGAGGTTAACGTCTTTCAATCATGAAGAATCTGAGCGTGCTAAGCTTGAAGCCATTGCTGCTGCTGAACAGCATCTATCTACTTTCAAGGTTTGCTGGATTGATTCCAAGCTTTTTCAGAGTCTTGAAGCTCACAGGGTTGAGAAGGAACGTCTGGAAGAAGCCGCTGCTAGAGTTGCCCAGTTGGCAAATGAGCTACATCATGAGGATGCCACAGAAGAGGATGTACTGAATGTACTGAACCAGGATGATGTCCTGATGATTGATTATCCAGAGGAAGGTGAACCCTCTGATAAAGGCAAGGCACCTTTGGTTGAAGAACAAGCACCCTTGATTGAAGATCAAGCTCCTGTGGTGGCTAATCAGTTGCAGATGTTTCAAGAAGCCCTGAGGGAACAGCAGGAAGGTTTGGAAAGGCAAAGAGCTGCTCACCAAACATTGGAAACCAAGGTGGATGGTTTAGTTTCCAATGTGGGATCGCTGAATGACAAATTTGACCAACTCTTAGCTTTCCTTAAGAAACCCTAGGATTCTATGCACTTGTTTTAAGTTTTGTTTGTTTTCTTGATTATCTTCTGAACAATTTTATTTGTCTGGTTTATATTTTTCAAGTTGATGTGTTTATGTTTTGCTTATGCTAAATTTTCTTTGATAAATAAGAACATAAGAACACAAGATGCTTTTAAAACGAAAATTTTATTAATGATCTAACCATGTTGAGTACATTGGTAAAAAGAAAAAGAAAAAGACAACCTAATCCTAATCAGATGGATAATACTCAGAAGAAATCTCTGATTTCTCCTCAGCATCATCTGATGAAATTTCTATGGGATCTGGGTTTTGCTCTTCTTCTTCTTCTTCTTGTTCTTCTTCTGGAACATAGCCAGCCAAGAACTCAACATAGTCAGCATCATCTTCATTCTCTTCAGCTTCAGAATCTGATGAGATGATTATTATCTCAGCATCTTGTGGTTTCTTGTTGTCTTCTTTATCCTTCTCATCGTTTTCGCGTTGTTCGTCTTCTTTCTTTCTCCTAAACTCTGCAATGCGTGGACTAAACCTTTTCATTATTCCTAATCTCTCTTGTTTTACTCGTTTATTCTTGTTTTTACGTGAAGCAGGCATGTTAACTCTTTCACCTTTTATAAACCTTTGAGCGCGTTGGTTTTTGTTTTTGAAATTAATTCACCTTTGTAACACCCACTCTTCTTCTTTGACTGTCTTGGTTATATAAATTTTTTTTTACTTTTTGATAATGACAAAAGGGGGAGTAGTTACGCATTAATTGATAAGTGATAAGTTTGTTTCAAAAATGAAACCACACTTTTATCTCGCTTTTATCCGTTATGTTAAAAGTTGTTACTTTTAAGTTGTTTCACGTATTTCAATGCGGAGACTAAGTTAGTTGAAACTAAAATAAATTTCATAAGTAAGGATAAGTTAAGAGTGCAATTTTAACTTAGCCTTATGAGACTTAGGGGGAGAGCTTGCAAACCTCTCACTCTGAAGAAAGATATGAAACTTGTTTTATTTCAAATTATCTTAATCTTATACTAAATTAAAATATCATGGATATAACCTAAAGTTTTGACTTTAAGGAGTATCAATCTTAGGGGGAGCTTGCAAACCTCATAAACCTAAGAGAAACATGATAAGCTAATTTAACAACAATTGTCAATTAATACTTATGTTTGTCATCATCAAAAAGGGGGAGATTGTTGGAACAAAATTGATTTAAAGATGTTAGCCCCTAAATCTATAAAGGTTTTGATGATAACAAAGTATTAATAAACAATTGGAAGGACTAAAAATTTATTTTAAGTGTGCAGATATAAGCATCAGATAAGCTCTGAGTGAAGCTCAGAGGATGTGAATTCAGAAGTTCACAAGCGCTCAGAAGATGTTGGACTTCAGAAGTTACAACCTTCAGAGGATGAAGTCTTCAGAACTTCTTGAGTGACTAAAGCCTCATCAACCTCTGAAGATCTTTTTGATATCTGTGAAGATTCCCTTTGCAAGTCAACTCTTCTACCAATGAAGAAAAGGACCTTTCAAGCCTGATCAGTTCAGCTACTCTCGTTTTTGTCTGTCCTCACTTGAGAACGTGGGTCTTCAGAATTGTTAGCTGAATAAGGAAAGTCCACTCTGCAGTAGTCAAAGTATCTGAAACTTTTACTCAGTTTAGATACAAACAAACTGCATCAAGACAGACTGCTTGAAGACAAAAGATTATCAACTCCAACGGTTCTTTTTACAACGACTCTTTTCTAGTCATATATATACTAGAAGAATCAGCTACAAAAAACATATACAATTATCAAGGATTGAACGTGCGCTGACCAAACTCTGAATTCTGTGTATACAAGCTCTGAACCTCTTATCAAGTGTTTTTGCACTTTAGTCAAATACTCTGTTCTATTTGTATTTGCTCTCTTTAGGTTCATCTAAGAGCATTTGTATATTTTCATATACTTTACTATTACTTGAGGAAACTTAAGCTTGTGTGCTTAAGTGTGAAGTCTTAAGCTTGTGTGCTTGAGCATTGTTGAGAAGTCTCTTGCTTGTGTGCTTGAGCAGGTGTAATCTTGTGTGATTATAGTGAAATCCCTTGGAAGTGCAAGGGGACTGGACTACTCTCGTTTTGTGAGAGGAACCAGTATAAATTGCTTGTGTGATCTCTCTCTCTCTCTTAACGTGTTTATTGTGTTTTTATCCGCTGCCGTTGTAGTTAAGTTAAGAACTTGAAAAAGTTTTAAACTTGACTAAAACACAATTCAACCCCCCCCCCTTCTTGTGTTTTCACACCTTCAGCGGTGTCTAAGAAGAAGGGAGAAAAATCCTCCAAATTTTAGAGGGTCGATGTCATGCATTCCTGACACATAGTATTGAGTCGGGCTGCATGTTACTAATATTTACCTTATGTTCTTCACATAAGTAACCTTGTGTCTCTACTAGTCTTGCATATACCATCATTTATAGGAGATGATGCTGAAAATTCTTTTGTTGTGTAATGTATTTCTCTTCCCCGTGATGCTGTAATGCAAAATAAAAGTATTGAGATAAGAGCAGCTATTGGGCTTGCCATTTTGAGAATGTGGTTATGCTTAGTTATTCCTCTTCATTGAAATGGAAAATAGTGGTCTATATATACTGATATTTTTGCATAAGATATATATATATATATATATATAGGGATTTGCTAATGCACAACCACCATTTTTTATGAAGGTGTGCATTAGCAACGTACACCTTAAGGTGTATTTAACTACTTTTTAGTTATCATTTGCTAACACACACCTTCTAAAAATTAAGTAGGTGTATTATAGCAAATGCCTGTAGGAGTTGCTAACGTACACCCACTTATTTTTTAAAAGGTGTGCATTAGCAACATGCACCTCAGGGTGTATTTAACTACTTTTTAGTTATAACTTGCTAACACACACCTTATTAAAAATAAGCGGGTGTACGTTAGCAAAACCCATATATATATATATATGATATTTTATAGGTTTCTTGATAAGAAAGTTGAGTTGAAGATAATAGGCCACAGGAGTACGGTGATACTAATTATTGTTCCTTGACACTAGTTAAGGAAATAAAAAATAAAAGTTAGAATTATCTTTGGATAAAAACTAATTCACAATTTGTTATATTGGTTTTCAAATTAGTACTTTTAGTTAAATTTCGGTTTAAATCGTCCACACAACTAATAAATTGGTATACATGATCAACTTACTCATTTAATTTCGGAGTAAAAGAGTACTAGTATTTAATTAAAAGCGTTGGCATGTCTACCACGACAAGGTTTGCTACATTAAGAGAGAATGATGTAATAGTTGAGTTTTAGAATTAAGATCCATAAGAGCATCCACAATGGAGCTCCCGAAATTTGAGTACTTAACTGGGTCTTATGTGTACACATCACTTATTTATTATTTTTTAATAATAGTACTTAATAAGTACTCAATCCCTCCAACTCAGCACCTCTTAAAAAGTTCTAAATTGGTCTCACTAATAACTCTATATCTCATCAATAATACTACATCTTTATAAGTAGGTCCCACAAATATATATATATTATAATGAGGAGAGAGAGGGTACCTATTTGAGAAACAGTACATATTAGGTACTCAATAAGTATTGCTCCAATGATAGTACCTAAAAAGTACCTGTATAAGTACCTAATAGGTACTACCATTGAGGATGGTCTAAGTCCATTTGCAAAGAAAGAGATCAATCCGCTTCATTTACCACATCATATATAAATATATATTATAGTAAGATACTAATGAAAATACTTACTTGCCCATTATTGAAAATTTAAGTTTGTTGCTTTTATTAAATTTTGAGTTAATTTCATCTAACTTTTTGTTAGATTTTGAGTTTTTTTTTTAAACCGAATGTGG